>NW_026682923.1:300000-447909 GCF_027887145.1 Ammospiza caudacuta
GGGACTACAAAAGTGCAACAACATGGCTGCTTTCACGGCTTTTCCCTTAGGAAGAACCCTAATACCCGGCTGATTTACCTTCCTAGGGTTACTGTTAGGCTTAGGCCTAGGACTTTTAAAACCAGGAAGCCCTGGGCTCCAGGCACACTGCAGCTGCGAAAGGCATCCCAAGGGGAGCGCAAAAGTGACGCAACTTGGCTGCCACCACTGATATTTCCATGAGACCATCCCGAACCATAGGTTGATTTTCCTTCCTAGGGTTAAGGTTTGAGTTACGCCTAGGGTAAGGGTTCTATTAACCAGAAAGCCCTGAGTTCCAAGAACACAGCAGCTGCGAAGGACTAGCCAAGAAGAGCGCAAAAGTACCACAACATGCCTGCCTCCACAGCTTTTTCCTTGGGGACATGCCTAATTCCTGGCTGATTTGCCTTTCTCGTCTTAGGGTTGCGGTTCGGCCTAGGGCTAGGATTTTTAAAAGCAGGAAGCCCTGAGTTCCAGGCACACTGCAGCTGTGAAAGGCATCCAAAAGGGAGTGCAAAAGTGCCACAACATGGCTGCTTTCACGGCTTTTTCCTTGGCAAGAAGCCTAACACCAGGCTGATTTGCCTTCCCAGGGTTACTGTTAGGCTTAGGCCTAGGGCTAGGATTTTTAAAACTAGGAAGCCCTGGGCTCCAGGCACACTGCAGCTGTTCAAGGCATCCCAAGGGGAGTACAAAAGTGCAACAACATGGCAGCTTTCACAGCTTTTTCCTTGGCACCATCCCTATACCTAGGCTGATTTATCTGCCTAGGGTTAGGGTTAGGGTTCAGCCTAGGGCTTGAATTTTTTTTAACCAGGAAGCCCTGAGTTCCAGGCTTACTTCATCTGCCAAAGGCATCCCAAAGGGAGTGCAGAAGTGCCACAACATGGCTGCTTTCACGGCTTTTCCCTTAGGAAGAACCCTAATACCCGGCTGATTTACCTTCCTAGGGTTACTGTTAGGCTTAGGCCTAGGACTTTTAAAACCAGGAAGCCCTGGGCTCCAGGCACACTGCAGCTGTGAAAGGCATCCCAAGGGGAGCGCAAAAGTGACGCAACTTGGCTGCCACCACTGATATTTCCATGAGACCATCCCGAACCATAGGATGATTTTCCTTCCTAGGGTTAAGGTTTGAGTTACGCCTAGGGTAAGGGTTCTATTAACCAGAAAGCCCTGAGTTCCAAGAACACATCAGCTGCGAAGGACTAGCCAAGAAGAGCGCAAAAGTACCACAACATGCCTGCCTCCACAGCTTTTTCCTTGGGGACATGCCTAATTCCTGGCTGATTTGCCTTTCTCGTCTTAGGGTTGGGGTTCGGCCTAGGGCTAGGATTTTTAAAATCAGGAAGCCCTGAGTTCCAGGCACACTGGAGCTGTGAAAGGCATCCAAAAGGGAGTGCAAAAGTGCCACAACATGGCTGCTTTCACGGCTTTTTCCTTGGCAAGAAGCCTAACATCAGGCTGATTTACTTTCCCAGGGTTACTGTTAGGCTTAGGCCTAGGGCTAGGATTTTTGAAACTAGGAAGCCCTTAGCTCCAGGCACACTGCAGCTGTTCAAGGCATCCCAAGGGGAGTACAAAAGTGCAACAACATGGCAGCTTTCACAGCTTTTTCCTTGGCACCATCCCTATACCTAGGCTGATTTATCTGCCTAGGGTTAGGGTTAGGGTTCAGCCTAGGGCTTGGATTTCTTTAACCAGGAAGCCCTGAGTTCCAGGCTTACTTCATCTGCCAAAGGCATCCCAAAGGGAGTGCAGAAGTGCCACAACATGGCTGCTTTCACGGCTTTTTCCTTGGCAAGAAGCCTAACATCAGGCTGATTTACTTTCCCAGGGTTACTGTTAGGCTTAGGCCTAGGGCTAGGATTTTTGAAACTAGGAAGCCCTTAGCTCCAGGCACACTGCAGCTGTTCAAGGCATCCCAAGGGGAGTACAAAAGTGCAACAACATGGCAGCTTTCACAGCTTTTTCCTTGGCACCATCCCTATACCTGGGCTGATTTATCTGCCTAGGGTTAGGGTTAGGGTTCAGCCTAGGGCTTGGATTTCTTTAACCAGGAAGCCCTGAGTTCCAGGCTTACTTCATCTGCCAAAGGCATCCCAAAGGGAGTGCAGAAGTGCCACAACATGGCTGCTTTCACGGCTTTTACCTTGGCAAGAAGCCTAACATCAGGCTGATTTACTTTCCCAGGGTTACTGTTAGGCTTAGGCCTAGGGCTAGGATTTTTGAAACTAGGAAGCCCTTAGCTCCAGTCACACTGCAGCTGCGAAAGGCATCCAAAGGGGAGCGCAAAAGTGACGCAACTTGGCTGCCACCACTGATATTTCCATGAGACCATCCCGAACCATAGGCTGATTTTCCTTCCTAGGGTTAAGGTTTGAGTTACGCCTAGGGTAAGGGTTCTATTAACCAGAAAGCCCTGAGTTCCAAGAACACAGCAGCTGCGAAGGACTAGCCAAGAAGAGCGCAAAAGTACCACAACATGCCTGCCTCCACAGCTTTTTCCTTGGGGACATGCCTAATTCCTGGCTGATTTGCCTTTCTCGTCATAGGGTTGGGGTTCGGCCTAGGGCTAGGATTTTTAAAAGCAGGAAGCCCTGAGTTCCAGGCACACTGCAGCTGTGAAAGGCATCCAAAAGGGAGTGCAGAAGTGCCACAACATGGCTGCTTTCACGGCTTGTTCCTTGGCAAGACGCCTAACACCAGGCTGACTTACCTTCCCAGGGTTACTATTAGGCTTAGGCCTAGGGCTAGGATTTTTAAAACTAGGAAGCCCTTAGCTCCAGGCACACTGCAGCTGTTCAAGGCATCCCAAGGGGAGTACAAAAGTGCAACAACATGGCAGCTTTCACAGCTTTTTCCTTGGCACCATCCCTATACCTAGGCTGATTTATCTGCCTAGGGTTAGGGTTAGGGTTCAGCCTAGGGCTTGAATTTCTTTAACCAGGAAGCCCTGAGTTCCAGGCTTACTTCATCTGCCAAAGGCATCCCAAAGGGAGTGCAGAAGTGCCACAACATGGCTGCTTTCACGGCTTTTCCCTTAGGAAGAACCCTAATACCCGGCTGATTTACCTTCCTAGGGTTACTGTTAGGCTTAGGCCTAGGACTTTTAAAACCAGGAAGCCCTGGGCTCCAGGCACACTGCAGCTGTGAAAGGCATCCCAAGGGGAGCGCAAAAGTGACGCAACTTGGCTGCCACCACTGATATTTCCATGAGACCATCCCGAACCATAGGTTGATTTTCCTTCCTAGGGTTAAGGTTTGAGTTACGCCTAGGGTAAGGGTCTATTAACCAGAAAGCCCTGAGTTCCAAGAACACAGCAGCTGCGAAGGACTACCCAAGAAGAGCGCAAAAGTACCACAACATGCCTGCCTCCACAGCTTTTTCCTTGGGGACATGCCTAATTCCTGGCTGATTTGCCTTTCTCGTCATAGGGTTGCGGTTCGGCCTAGGGCCAGGATTTTTAAAAGCAGGAAGCCCTGAGTTCCAGGCACACTGCAGCTGTGAAAGGCATCCAAAAGGGAGTGCAAAAGTGCCACAACATGGCTGCTTTCACGGCTTTTTCCTTGGCAAGAAGCCTAACACCAGGCTGATTTACTTTCCCAGGGTTACTGTTAGGCTTAGGCCTAGGGCTAGGATTTTTGAAACTAGGAGGCCCTTAGCTCCAGGCACACTGCAGCTGTTCAAGGCATCCCAAGGGGAGTACAAAAGTGCAACAACATGGCAGCTTTCACAGCTTTTTCCTTGGCAAGAAGCCTAACACCAGGCTGATTTACTTTCCCAGGGTTACTGTTAGGCTTAGGCCTAGGGCTAGGATTTTTGAAACTAGGAAGCCCTTAGCTCCAGGCACACTGCAGCTGTTCAAGGCATCCCAAGGGGAGTACAAAAGTGCAACAACATGGCAGCTTTCACAGCTTTTTCCTTGGCACCATCCCTATACCTAGGCTGATTTATCTGCCTAGGGTTAGGGTTAGGGTTCAGCCTAGGGCTTGGATTTCTTTAACCAGGAAGCCCTGAGTTCCAGGCTTACTTCATCTGCCAAAGGCATCCCAAAGGGAGTGCAGAAGTGCCACAACATGGCTGCTTTCACGGCTTTTTCCTTGGCAAGAAGCCTAACATAAGGCTGATTTACCTTCCCAGGGTTACTGTTAGGCTTAGGCCTAGGGCTAGGATTTTTGAAACTAGGAAGCCCTTAGCTCCAGGCACACTGCAGCTGTTCAAGGCATCCCAAGGGGACTACAAAAGTGCAACAACATGGCTGCTTTCACGGCTTTTCCCTTAGGAAGAACCCTAATACCCGGCTGATTTACCTTCCTAGGGTTACTGTTAGGCTTAGGCCTAGGACTTTTAAAACCAGGAAGCCCTGGGCTCCAGGCACACTGCAGCTGCGAAAGGCATCCAAAGGGGAGCGCAAAAGTGACGCAACTTGGCTGCCACCACTGATATTTCCATGAGACCATCCCGAACCATAGGTTGATTTTCCTTCCTAGGGTTAAGGTTTGAGTTACGCCTAGGGTAAGGGTTCTATTAACCAGAAAGCCCTGAGTTCCAAGAACACAGCAGCTGCGAAGGACTAGCCAAGAAGAGCGCAAAAGTACCACAACATGCCTGCCTCCACAGCTTTTTCCTTGGGGACATGCCTAATTCCTGGCTGATTTGCCTTTCTCATCATAGGGTTGGGGTTCGGCCTAGGGCTAGGATTTTTAAAATCAGGAAGCCCTGAGTTCCAGGCACACTGGAGCTGTGAAAGGCATCCAAAAGGGAGTGCAAAAGTGCCACAACATGGCTGCTTTCACGGCTTTTTCCTTGGCAAGAAGCCTAACATCAGGCTGATTTACTTTCCCAGGGTTACTGTTAGGCTTAGGCCTAGGGCTAGGATTTTTGAAACTAGGAAGCCCTTAGCTCCAGGCACACTGCAGCTGTTCAAGGCATCCCAAGGGGAGTACAAAAGTGCAACAACATGGCAGCTTTCACAGCTTTTTCCTTGGCACCATCCCTATACCTAGGCTGATTTATCTGCCTAGGGTTAGGGTTAGGGTTCAGCCTAGGGCTTGGATTTCTTTAACCAGGAAGCCCTGAGTTCCAGGCTTACTTCATCTGCCAAAGGCATCCCAAAGGGAGTGCAGAAGTGCCACAACATGGCTGCTTTCACGGCTTTTTCCTTGGCAAGAAGCCTAACATCAGGCTGATTTACTTTCCCAGGGTTACTGTTAGGCTTAGGCCTAGGGCTAGGATTTTTGAAACTAGGAAGCCCTTAGCTCCAGGCACACTGCAGCTGTTCAAGTCATCCCAAGGGGAGTACAAAAGTGCAACAACATGGCAGCTTTCACAGCTTTTTCCTTGGCACCATCCCTATACCTGGGCTGATTTATCTGCCTAGGGTTAGGGTTAGGGTTCAGCCTAGGGCTTGAATTTTTTTTACCAGGAAGCCCTGAGTTCCAGGCTTACTTCATCTGCCAAAGGCATCCCAAAGGGAGTGCAGAAGTGCCACAACATGGCTGCTTTCACGGCTTTTCCCTTAGGAAGAACCCTAATACCCGGCTGATTTACCTTCCTAGGGTTACTGTTAGGCTTAGGCCTAGGACTTTTAAAACCAGGAAGCCCTGGGCTCCAGGCACACTGCAGCTGCAAAAGGCATCCCAAGGGGAGCGCAAAAGTGACGCAACTTGGCTGCCACCACTGATATTTCCATGAGACCATCCCGAACCATAGGTTGATTTTCCTTCCTAGGGTTAAGGTTTGAGTTACGCCTAGGGTAAGGGTCTATTAACCAGAAAGCCCTGAGTTCCAAGAACACAGCAGCTGCGAAGGACTAGCCAAGAAGAGCGCAAAAGTACCACAACATGCCTGCCTCCACAGCTTTTTCCTTGGGGACATGCCTAATTCCTGGCTGATTTGCCTTTCTCGTCTTAGGGTTGCGGTTCGGCCTAGGGCTAGGATTTTTAAAAGCAGGAAGCCCTGAGTTCCAGGCACACTGGAGCTGTGAAAGGCATCCAAAAGGGAGTGCAAAAGTGCCACAACATGGCTGCTTTCACGGCTTTTTCCTTGGCAAGAAGCCTAACACCAGGCTGATTTGCCTTCCCAGGGTTACTGTTAGGCTTAGGCCTAGGGCTAGGATTTTTAAAACTAGGAAGCCCTGGGCTCCAGGCACACTGCAGCTGTTCAAGGCATCCCAAGGGGAGTACAAAAGTGCAACAACATGGCAGCTTTCACAGCTTTTTCCTTGGCACCATCCCTATACCTAGGCTGATTTATCTGCCTAGGGTTAGGGTTAGGGTTCAGCCTAGGGCTTGAATTTTTTTTAACCAGGAAGCCCTGAGTTCCAGGCTTACTTCATCTGCCAAAGGCATCCCAAAGGGAGTGCAGAAGTGCCACAACATGGCTGCTTTCACGGCTTTTCCCTTAGGAAGAACCCTAATACCCGGCTGATTTACCTTCCTAGGGTTACTGTTAGGCTTAGGCCTAGGACTTTTAAAACCAGGAAGCCCTGGGCTCCAGGCACACTGCAGCTGTGAAAGGCATCCCAAGGGCAGCGCAAAAGTGACGCAACTTGGCTGCCACCACTGATATTTCCATGAGACCATCCCGAACCATAGGATGATTTTCCTTCCTAGGGTTAAGGTTTGAGTTACGCCTAGGGTAAGGGTTCTATTAACCAGAAAGCCCTGAGTTCCAAGAACACAGCAGCTGCGAAGGACTAGCCAAGAAGAGCGCAAAAGTACCACAACATGCCTGCCTCCACAGCTTTTTCCTTGGGGACATGCCTAATTCCTGGCTGATTTGCCTTTCTCGTCTTAGGGTTGGGGTTCGGCCTAGGGCTAGGATTTTTAAAATCAGGAAGCCCTGAGTTCCAGGCACACTGGAGCTGTGAAAGGCATCCAAAAGGGAGTGCAAAAGTGCCACAACATGGCTGCTTTCACGGCTTTTTCCTTGGCAAGAAGCCTAACATCAGGCTGATTTACTTTCCCAGGGTTACTGTTAGGCTTAGGCCTAGGGCTAGGATTTTTGAAACTAGGAAGCCCTTAGCTCCAGGCACACTGCAGCTGTTCAAGGCATCCCAAGGGGAGTACAAAAGTGCAACAACATGGCAGCTTTCACAGCTTTTTCCTTGGCACCATCCCTATACCTAGGCTGATTTATCTGCCTAGGGTTAGGGTTAGGGTTCAGCCTAGGGCTTGGATTTCTTTAACCAGGAAGCCCTGAGTTCCAGGCTTACTTCATCTGCCAAAGGCATCCCAAAGGGAGTGCAGAAGTGCCACAACATGGCTGCTTTCACGGCTTTTACCTTGGCAAGAAGCCTAACATCAGGCTGATTTACTTTCCCAGGGTTACTGTTAGGCTTAGGCCTAGGGCTAGGATTTTTGAAACTAGGAAGCCCTTAGCTCCAGGCACACTGCAGCTGTTCAAGGCATCCCAAGGGGAGTACAAAAGTGCAACAACATGGCAGCTTTCACAGCTTTTTCCTTGGCACCATCCCTATACCTGGGCTGATTTATCTGCCTAGGGTTAGGGTTAGGGTTCAGCCTAGGGCTTGAATTTTTTTTACCAGGAAGCCCTGAGTTCCAGGCTTACTTCATCTGCCAAAGGCATCCCAAAGGGAGTGCAGAAGTGCCACAACATGGCTGCTTTCACGGCTTTTCCCTTAGGAAGAACCCTAATACCCGGCTGATTTACCTTCCTAGGGTTACTGTTAGGCTTAGGCCTAGGACTTTTAAAACCAGGAAGCCCTGGGCTCCAGGCACACTGCAGCTGCGAAAGGCATCCAAAGGGGAGCGCAAAAGTGACGCAACTTGGCTGCCACCACTGATATTTCCATGAGACCATCCCGAACCATAGGCTGATTTTCCTTCCTAGGGTTAAGGTTTGAGTTACGCCTAGGGTAAGGGCTCTATTAACCAGAAAGCCCTGAGTTCCAAGAACACAGCAGCTGCGAAGGACTAGCCAAGAAGAGCGCAAAAGTACCACAACATGCCTGCCTCCACAGCTTTTTCCTTGGGGACATGCCTAATTCCTGGCTGATTTGCCTTTCTCGTCATAGGGTTGGGGTTCGGCCTAGGGCTAGGATTTTTAAAAGCAGGAAGCCCTGAGTTCCAGGCACACTGGAGCTGTGAAAGGCATCCAAAAGGGAGTGCAGAAGTGCCACAACATGGCTGCTTTCACGGCTTGTTCCTTGGCAAAACGCCTAACACCAGGCTGACTTACCTTCCCAGGGTTACTATTAGGCTTAGGCCTAGGGCTAGGATTTTTAAAACTAGGAAGCCCTTAGCTCCAGGCACACTGCAGCTGTTCAAGGCATCCCAAGGGGAGTACAAAAGTGCAACAACATGGCAGCTTTCACAGCTTTTTCCTTGGCACCATCCCTATACCTAGGCTGATTTATCTGCCTAGGGTTAGGGTTAGGGTTCAGCCTAGGGCTTGAATTTCTTTAACCAGGAAGCCCTGAGTTCCAGGCTTACTTCAACTGCCAAAGGCATCCCAAAGGGAGTGCAGAAGTGCCACAACATGGCTGCTTTCACGGCTTTTCCCTTAGGAAGAACCCTAATACCCGGCTGATTTACCTTCCTAGGGTTACTGTTAGGCTTAGGCCTAGGACTTTTAAAACCAGGAAGCCCTGGGCTCCAGGCACACTGCAGCTGCAAAAGGCATCCCAAGGGGAGCGCAAAAGTGACGCAACTTGGCTGCCACCACTGATATTTCCATGAGACCATCCCGAACCATAGGTTGATTTTCCTTCCTAGGGTTAAGGTTTGAGTTACGCCTAGGGTAAGGGTCTATTAACCAGAAAGCCCTGAGTTCCAAGAACACAGCAGCTGCGAAGGACTAGCCAAGAAGAGCGCAAAAGTACCACAACATGCCTGCCTCCACAGCTTTTTCCTTGGGGACATGCCTAATTCCTGGCTGATTTGCCTTTCTCGTCTTAGGGTTGCGGTTCGGCTTAGGGCCAGGATTTTTAAAAGCAGGAAGCCCTGAGTTCCAGGCACACTGCAGCTGTGAAAGGCATCCAAAAGGGAGTGCAAAAGTGCCACAACATGGCTGCTTTCACGGCTTTTTCCTTGGCAAGAAGCCTAACACCAGGCTGATTTACTTTCCCAGGGTTACTGTTAGGCTTAGGCCTAGGGCTAGGATTTTTGAAACTAGGAGGCCCTTAGCTCCAGGCACACTGCAGCTGTTCAAGGCATCCCAAGGGGAGTACAAAAGTGCAACAACATGGCAGCTTTCACAGCTTTTTCCTTGGCAAGAAGCCTAACACCAGGCTGATTTACTTTCCCAGGGTTACTGTTAGGCTTAGGCCTAGGGCTAGGATTTTTGAAACTAGGAAGCCCTTAGCTCCAGGCACACTGCAGCTGTTCAAGGCATCCCAAGGGGAGTACAAAAGTGCAACAACATGGCAGCTTTCACAGCTTTTTCCTTGGCACCATCCCTATACCTAGGCTGATTTATCTGCCTAGGGTTAGGGTTAGGGTTCAGCCTAGGGCTTGGATTTCTTTAACCAGGAAGCCCTGAGTTCCAGGCTTACTTCATCTGCCAAAGGCATCCCAAAGGGAGTGCAGAAGTGCCACAACATGGCTGCTTTCACGGCTTTTTCCTTGGCAAGAAGCCTAACATAAGGCTGATTTACCTTCCCAGGGTTACTGTTAGGCTTAGGCCTAGGGCTAGGATTTTTGAAACTAGGAAGCCCTTAGCTCCAGGCACACTGCAGCTGTTCAAGGCATCCCAAGGGGACTACAAAAGTGCAACAACATGGCTGCTTTCACGGCTTTTCCCTTAGGAAGAACCCTAATACCCGGCTGATTTACCTTCCTAGGGTTACTGTTAGGCTTAGGCCTAGGACTTTTAAAACCAGGAAGCCCTGGGCTCCAGGCACACTGCAGCTGCGAAAGGCATCCCAAGGGGAGCGCAAAAGTGACGCAACTTGGCTGCCACCACTGATATTTCCATGAGACCATCCCGAACCATAGGTTGATTTTCCTTCCTAGGGTTAAGGTTTGAGTTACGCCTAGGGTAAGGGTTCTATTAACCAGAAAGCCCTGAGTTCCAAGAACACAGCAGCTGCGAAGGACTAGCCAAGAAGAGCGCAAAAGTACCACAACATGCCTGCCTCCACAGCTTTTTCCTTGGGGACATGCCTAATTCCTGGCTGATTTGCCTTTCTCGTCTTAGGGTTGCGGTTCGGCCTAGGGCTAGGATTTTTAAAAGCAGGAAGCCCTGAGTTCCAGGCACACTGGAGCTGTGAAAGGCATCCAAAAGGGAGTGCAAAAGTGCCACAACATGGCTGCTTTCACGGCTTTTTCCTTGGCAAGAAGCCTAACACCAGGCTGATTTGCCTTCCCAGGGTTACTGTTAGGCTTAGGCCTAGGGCTAGGATTTTTAAAACTAGGAAGCCCTGGGCTCCAGGCACACTGCAGCTGTTCAAGGCATCCCAAGGGGAGTACAAAAGTGCAACAACATGGCAGCTTTCACAGCTTTTTCCTTGGCACCATCCCTATACCTAGGCTGATTTATCTGCCTAGGGTTAGGGTTAGGGTTCAGCCTAGGGCTTGAATTTCTTTAACCAGGAAGCCCTGAGTTCCAGGCTTACTTCATCTGCCAAAGGCATCCCAAAGGGAGTGCAGAAGTGCCACAACATGGCTGCTTTCACGGCTTTTTCCTTGGCAAGAAGCCTAACTTAAGGCTGATTTACCTTCCCAGGGTTACTGTTAGGCTTAGGCCTAGGGCTAGGATTTTTGAAACTAGGAAGCCCTTAGCTCCAGGCACACTGCAGCTGTTCAAGGCATCCCAAGGGGACTACAAAAGTGCAACAACATGGCTGCTTTCACGGCTTTTCCCTTAGGAAGAACCCTAATACCCGGCTGATTTACCTTCCTAGGGTTACTGTTAGGCTTAGGCCTAGGACTTTTAAAACCAGGAAGCCCTGGGCTCCAGGCACACTGCAGCTGCGAAAGGCATCCCAAGGGCAGCGCAAAAGTGACGCAACTTGGCTGCCACCACTGATATTTCCATGAGACCATCCCGAACCATAGGTTGATTTTCCTTCCTAGGGTTAAGGTTTGAGTTACGCCTAGGGTAAGGGTTCTATTAACCAGAAAGCCCTGAGTTCCAAGAACACAGCAGCTGCGAAGGACTAGCCAAGAAGAGCGCAAAAGTACCACAACATGCCTGCCTCCACAGCTTTTTCCTTGGGGACATGCCTAATTCCTGGCTGATTTGCCTTTCTCGTCTTAGGGTTGGGGTTCGGCCTAGGGCTAGGATTTTTAAAAGCAGGAAGCCCTGAGTTCCAGGCACACTGCAGCTGTGAAAGGCATCCAAAAGGGAGTGCAAAAGTGCCACAACATGGCTGCTTTCACGGCTTTTTCCTTGGCAAGAAGCCTAACACCAGGCTGACATACTTTCCCAGGGTTACTGTTAGGCTTAGGCCTAGGGCTAGGATTTTTGAAACTAGGAAGCCCTTAGCTCCAGGCACACTGCAGCTGTTCAAGGCATCCCAAGGGGAGTACAAAAGTGCAACAACATGGCAGCTTTCACAGCTTTTTCCTTGGCACCATCCCTATACCTAGGCTGATTTATCTGCCTAGGGTTAGGGTTAGGGTTCAGCCTAGGGCTTGGATTTCTTTAACCAGGAAGCCCTGAGTTCCAGGCTTACTTCATCTGCCAAAGGCATCCCAAAGGGAGTGCAGAAGTGCCACAACATGGCTGCTTTCACGGCTTTTCCCTTAGGAAGAACCCTAATACCCGGCTGATTTACCTTCCTAGGGTTACTGTTAGGCTTAGGCCTAGGACTTTTAAAACCAGGAAGCCCTGGGCTCCAGGCACACTGCAGCTGCGAAAGGCATCCCAAGGGGAGCGCAAAAGTGACGCAACTTGGCTGCCACCACTGATATTTCCATGAGACCATCCCGAACCATAGGCTGATTTTCCTTCCTAGGGTTAAGGTTTGAGTTACGCCTAGGGTAAGGGTTCTATTAACCAGCAAGCCCTGAGTTCCAAGAACACAGCAGCTGCGAAGGACTAGCCAAGAAGAGCGCAAAAGTACCACAACATGCCTGCCTCCACAGCTTTTTCCTTGGGGACATGCCTAATTCCTGGCTGATTTGCCTTTCTCGTCTTAGGGTTGGGGTTCGGCCTAGGGCTAGGATTTTTAAAAGCAGGAAGCCCTGAGTTCCAGGCACACTGGAGCTGTGAAAGGCATCCAAAAGGGAGTGCAAAAGTGCCACAACATGGCTGCTTTCACGGCTTTTTCCTTGGCAAGAAGCCTAACATCAGGCTGATTTACTTTCCCAGGGTTACTGTTAGGCTTAGGCCTAGGGCTAGGATTTTTGAAACTAGGAAGCCCTTAGCTCCAGGCACACTGCAGCTGTTCAAGGCATCCCAAGGGGAGTACAAAAGTGCAACAACATGGCCGCTTTCACAGCTTTTTCCTTGGCACCATCCCTATACCTAGGCTGATTTATCTGCCTAGGGTTAGGGTTAGGGTTCAGCCTAGGGCTTGGATTTCTTTAACCAGGAAGCCCTGAGTTCCAGGCTTACTTCATCTGCCAAAGGCATCCCAAAGGGAGTGCAGAAGTGCCACAACATGGCTGCTTTCACGGCTTTTTCCTTGGCAAGAAGCCTAACATCAGGCTGATTTACTTTCCCAGGGTTACTGTTAGGCTTAGGCCTAGGGCTAGGATTTTTGAAACTAGGAAGCCCTTAGCTCCAGGCACACTGCAGCTGTTCAAGGCATCCCAAGGGGAGTACAAAAGTGCAACAACATGGCAGCTTTCACAGCTTTTTCCTTGGCACCATCCCTATACCTGGGCTGATTTATCTGCCTAGGGTTAGGGTTAGGGTTCAGCCTAGGGCTTGGATTTCTTTAACCAGGAAGCCCTGAGTTCCAGGCTTACTTCATCTGCCAAAGGCATCCCAAAGGGAGTGCAGAAGTGCCACAACATGGCTGCTTTCACGGCTTTTCCCTTAGGAAGAACCCTAATACCCGGCTGATTTACCTTCCTAGGGTTACTGTTAGGCTTAGGCCTAGGACTTTTAAAACCAGGAAGCCCTGGGCTCCAGGCACACTGCAGCTGCGAAAGGCATCCCAAGGGGAGCGCAAAAGTGACGCAACTTGGCTGCCACCACTGATATTTCCATGAGACCATCCCGAACCATAGCTTGATTTTCCTTCCTAGGGTTAAGGTTTGAGTTACGCCTAGGGTAAGGGTTCTATTAACCAGAAAGCCCTGAGTTCCAAGAACACAGCAGCTGCGAAGGACTAGCCAAGAAGAGCGCAAAAGTACCACAACATGCCTGCCTCCACAGCTTTTTCCTTGGGGACATGCCTAATTCCTGGCTGATTTGCCTTTCTCGTCATAGGGTTGGGGTTCGGCCTAGGGCTAGGATTTTTAAAAGCAGGAAGCCCTGAGTTCCAGGCACACTGGAGCTGTGAAAGGCATCCAAAAGGGATTGCAAAAGTGCCACAACATGGCTGCTTTCACGGCTTTTTCCTTGGCAAGACGCCTAACACCAGGCTGACTTACCTTCCCAGGGTTACTATTAGGCTTAGGCCTAGGGCTAGGATTTTTAAAACTAGGAAGCCCTGGGCTCCAGGCACACTGCAGCTGTTCAAGGCATCCCAAGGGGAGTACAAAAGTGCAACAACATGGCAGCTTTCACAGCTTTTTCCTTGGCACCATCCCTATACCTAGGCTGATTTAACTGCCTAGGGTTAGGGTTAGGGTTCAGCCTAGGGCTTGAATTTCTTTAACCAGGAAGCCCTGAGTTCCAGGCTTACTTCATCTGCCAAAGGCATCCCAAAGGGAGTGCAGAAGTGCCACAACATGGCTGCTTTCACGGCTTTTCCCTTAGGAAGAACCCTAATACCCGGCTGATTTACCTTCCTAGGGTTACTGTTAGGCTTAGGCCTAGGACTTTTAAAACCAGGAAGCCCTGGGCTCCAGGCACACTGCAGCTGCAAAAGGCATCCCAAGGGGAGCGCAAAAGTGACGCAACTTGGCTGCCACCACTGATATTTCCATGAGACCATCCCGAACCATAGGCTGATTTTCCTTCCTAGGGTTAAGGTTTGAGTTACGCCTAGGGTATGGGTCTATTAACCAGAAAGCCCTGAGTTCCAAGAACACAGCAGCTGCGAAGGACTAGCCAAGAAGAGCGCAAAAGTACCACAACATGCCTGCCTCCACAGCTTTTTCCTTGGGGACATGCCTAATTCCTGGCTGATTTGCCTTTCTCGTCTTAGGGTTGGGGTTCGGCCTAGGGCTAGGATTTTTAAAAGCAGGAAGCCCTGAGTTCCAGGCACACTGGAGCTGTGAAAGGCATCCAAAAGGGAGTGCAAAAGTGCCACAACATGGCTGCTTTCACGGCTTTTTCCTTGGCAAGAAGCCTAACACCAGGCTGACATACTTTCCCAGGGTTGCTGATAGGCTTAGGCCTAGGGCTAGGATTTTTGAAACTAGGAAACCCTGGGCTCCAGGCACACTGCAGCTGTTCAAGGCATCCCAAGGGGAGTACAAAAGTGCAACAACATGGCAGCTTTCACAGCTTTTTCCTTGGCACCATCCCTATACCTAGGCTGATTTATCTGCCTAGGGTTAGGGTTAGGGTTCAGCCTAGGGCTTGGATTTTTTTAACCAGGAAGCCCTGAGTTCCAGGCTTACTTCATCTGCCAAAGGCATCCCAAAGGGAGTGCAGAAGTGCCACAACATGGCTGCTTTCACGGCTTTTCCCTTAGGAAGAACCCTAATACCCGGCTGATTTACCTTCCTAGGGTTACTGTTAGGCTTAGGCCTAGGACTTTTAAAACCAGGAAGCCCTGGGCTCCAGGCACACTGCAGCTGCGAAAGGCATCCCAAGGGGAGCGCAAAAGTGACGCAACTTGGCTGCCACCACTGATATTTCCATGAGACCATCCCGAACCATAGGATGATTTTCCTTCCTAGGGTTAAGGTTTGAGTTACGCCTAGGGTAAGGGTTCTATTAACCAGAAAGCCCTGAGTTCCAAGAACACAGCAGCTGCGAAGGACTAGCCAAGAAGAGCGCAAAAGTACCACAACATGCCTGCCTCCACAGCTTTTTCCTTGGGGACATGCCTAATTCCTGGCTGATTTGCCTTTCTCGTCTTAGGGTTGCGGTTCGGCCTAGGGCTAGGATTTTTAAAATCAGGAAGCCCTGAGTTCCAGGCACACTGGAGCTGTGAAAGGCATCCAAAAGGGAGTGCAAAAGTGCCACAACATGGCTGCTTTCACGGCTTTTTCCTTGGCAAGAAGCCTAACATCAGGCTGATTTACTTTCCCAGGGTTACTGTTAGGCTTAGGCCTAGGGCTAGGATTTTTGAAACTAGGAAGCCCTTAGCTCCAGGCACACTGCAGCTGTTCAAGGCATCCCAAGGGGAGTACAAAAGTGCAACAACATGGCAGCTTTCACAGCTTTTTCCTTGGCACCATCCCTATACCTAGGCTGATTTATCTGCCTAGGGTTAGGGTTAGGGTTCAGCCTAGGGCTTGGATTTCTTTAACCAGGAAGCCCTGAGTTCCAGGCTTACTTCATCTGCCAAAGGCATCCCAAAGGGAGTGCAGAAGTGCCACAACATGGCTGCTTTCACGGCTTTTCCCTTAGGAAGAACCCTAATACCCGGCTGATTTACCTTCCTAGGGTTACTGTTAGGCTTAGGCCTAGGACTTTTAAAACCAGGAAGCCCTGGGCTCCAGGCACACTGCAGCTGCAAAAGGCATCCCAAGGGGAGCGCAAAAGTGACGCAACTTGGCTGCCACCACTGATATTTCCATGAGACCATCCCGAACCATAGGCTGATTTTCCTTCCTAGGGTTAAGGTTTGAGTTACGCCTAGGGTAAGGGTTCTATTAACCAGAAAGCCCTGAGTTCCAAGAACACAGCAGCTGCGAAGGACTAGCCAAGAAGAGCGCAAAAGTACCACAACATGCCTGCCTCCACAGCTTTTTCCTTGGGGACATGCCTAATTCCTGGCTGATTTGCCTTTCTCGTCTTAGGGTTGCGGTTCGGCTTAGGGCCAGGATTTTTAAAAGCAGGAAGCCCTGAGTTCCAGGCACACTGCAGCTGTGAAAGGCATCCAAAAGGGAGTGCAAAAGTGCCACAACATGGCTGCTTTCACGGCTTTTTCCTTGGCAAGAAGCCTAACACCAGGCTGATTTACTTTCCCAGGGTTACTGTTAGGCTTAGGCCTAGGGCTAGGATTTTTGAAACTAGGAGGCCCTTAGCTCCAGGCACACTGCAGCTGTTCAAGGCATCCCAAGGGGAGTACAAAAGTGCAACAACATGGCAGCTTTCACAGCTTTTTCTCGGCAAGAAGCCTAACACCAGGCTGATTTACTTTCCCAGGGTTACTGTTAGGCTTAGGCCTAGGGCTAGGATTTTTGAAACTAGGAAGCCCTTAGCTCCAGGCACACTGCAGCTGTTCAAGGCATCCCAAGGGGAGTACAAAAGTGCAACAACATGGCAGCTTTCACAGCTTTTTCCTTGGCACCATCCCTATACCTAGGCTGATTTATCTGCCTAGGGTTAGGGTTAGGGTTCAGCCTAGGGCTTGGATTTCTTTAACCAGGAAGCCCTGAGTTCCAGGCTTACTTCATCTGCCAAAGGCATCCCAAAGGGAGTGCAGAAGTGCCACAACATGGCTGCTTTCACGGCTTTTTCCTTGGCAAGAAGCCTAACATAAGGCTGATTTACCTTCCCAGGGTTACTGTTAGGCTTAGGCCTAGGGCTAGGATTTTTGAAACTAGGAAGCCCTTAGCTCCAGGCACACTGCAGCTGTTCAAGGCATCCCAAGGGGACTACAAAAGTGCAACAACATGGCTGCTTTCACGGCTTTTCCCTTAGGAAGAACCCTAATACCCGGCTGATTTACCTTCCTAGGGTTACTGTTAGGCTTAGGCCTAGGACTTTTAAAACCAGGAAGCCCTGGGCTCCAGGCACACTGCAGCTGCGAAAGGCATCCCAAGGGGAGCGCAAAAGTGACGCAACTTGGCTGCCACCACTGATATTTCCATGAGACCATCCCGAACCATAGGTTGATTTTCCTTCCTAGGGTTAAGGTTTGAGTTACGCCTAGGGTAAGGGTTCTATTAACCAGAAAGCCCTGAGTTCCAAGAACACAGCAGCTGCGAAGGACTAGCCAAGAAGAGCGCAAAAGTACCACAACATGCCTGCCTCCACAGCTTTTTCCTTGGGGACATGCCTAATTCCTGGCTGATTTGCCTTTCTCGTCTTAGGGTTGCGGTTCGGCCTAGGGCTAGGATTTTTAAAAGCAGGAAGCCCTGAGTTCCAGGCACACTGCAGCTGTGAAAGGCATCCAAAAGGGAGTGCAAAAGTGCCACAACATGGCTGCTTTCACGGCTTTTTCCTTGGCAAGAAGCCTAACACCAGGCTGATTTGCCTTCCCAGGGTTACTGTTAGGCTTAGGCCTAGGGCTAGGATTTTTAAAACTAGGAAGCCCTGGGCTCCAGGCACACTGCAGCTGTTCAAGGCATCCCAAGGGGAGTACAAAAGTGCAACAACATGGCAGCTTTCACAGCTTTTTCCTTGGCACCATCCCTATACCTAGGCTGATTTATCTGCCTAGGGTTAGGGTTAGGGTTCAGCCTAGGGCTTGAATTTTTTTTAACCAGGAAGCCCTGAGTTCCAGGCTTACTTCATCTGCCAAAGGCATCCCAAAGGGAGTGCAGAAGTGCCACAACATGGCTGCTTTCACGGCTTTTCCCTTAGGAAGAACCCTAATACCCGGCTGATTTACCTTCCTAGGGTTACTGTTAGGCTTAGGCCTAGGACTTTTAAAACCAGGAAGCCCTGGGCTCCAGGCACACTGCAGCTGTGAAAGGCATCCCAAGGGGAGCGCAAAAGTGACGCAACTTGGCTGCCACCACTGATATTTCCATGAGACCATCCCGAACCATAGGATGATTTTCCTTCCTAGGGTTAAGGTTTGAGTTACGCCTAGGGTAAGGGTTCTATTAACCAGAAAGCCCTGAGTTCCAAGAACACATCAGCTGCGAAGGACTAGCCAAGAAGAGCGCAAAAGTACCACAACATGCCTGCCTCCACAGCTTTTTCCTTGGGGACATGCCTAATTCCTGGCTGATTTGCCTTTCTCGTCTTAGGGTTGCGGTTCGGCCTAGGGCTAGGATTTTTAAAAGCAGGAAGCCCTGAGTTCCAGGCACACTGGAGCTGTGAAAGGCATCCAAAAGGGAGTGCAAAAGTGCCACAACATGGCTGCTTTCACGGCTTTTTCCTTGGCAAGAAGCCTAACATCAGGCTGATTTACTTTCCCAGGGTTACTGTTAGGCTTAGGCCTAGGGCTAGGATTTTTGAAACTAGGAAGCCCTTAGCTCCAGGCACACTGCAGCTGTTCAAGGCATCCCAAGGGGAGTACAAAAGTGCAACAACATGGCAGCTTTCACAGCTTTTTCCTTGGCACCATCCCTATACCTAGGCTGATTTATCTGCCTAGGGTTAGGGTTAGGGTTCAGCCTAGGGCTTGGATTTCTTTAACCAGGAAGCCCTGAGTTCCAGGCTTACTTCATCTGCCAAAGGCATCCCAAAGGGAGTGCAGAAGTGCCACAACATGGCTGCTTTCACGGCTTTTTCCTTGGCAAGAAGCCTAACATCAGGCTGATTTACTTTCCCAGGGTTACTGTTAGGCTTAGGCCTAGGGCTAGGATTTTTGAAACTAGGAAGCCCTTAGCTCCAGGCACACTGCAGCTGTTCAAGGCATCCCAAGGGGAGTACAAAAGTGCAACAACATGGCAGCTTTCACAGCTTTTTCCTTGGCACCATCCCTATACCTGGGCTGATTTATCTGCCTAGGGTTAGGGTTAGGGTTCAGCCTAGGGCTTGGATTTCTTTAACCAGGAAGCCCTGAGTTCCAGGCTTACTTCATCTGCCAAAGGCATCCCAAAGGGAGTGCAGAAGTGCCACAACATGGCTGCTTTCACGGCTTTTCCCTTAGGAAGAACCCTAATACCCGGCTGATTTACCTTCCTAGGGTTACTGTTAGGCTTAGGCCTAGGACTTTTAAAACCAGGAAGCCCTGGGCTCCAGGCACACTGCAGCTGCGAAAGGCATCCCAAGGGCAGCGCAAAAGTGACGCAACTTGGCTGCCACCACTGATATTTCCATGAGACCATCCCGAACCATAGGTTGATTTTCCTTCCTAGGGTTAAGGTTTGAGTTACGCCTAGGGTAAGGGTTCTATTAACCAGAAAGCCCTGAGTTCCAAGAACACAGCAGCTGCGAAGGACTAGCCAAGAAGAGCGCAAAAGTACCACAACATGCCTGCCTCCACAGCTTTTTCCTTGGGGACATGCCTAATTCCTGGCTGATTTGCCTTTCTCATCATAGGTTTGGGGTTCGGCCTAGGGCTAGGATTTTTAAAAGCAGGAAGCCCTGAGTTCCAGGCACACTGGAGCTGTGAAAGGCATCCAAAAGGGATTGCAAAAGTGCCACAACATGGCTGCTTTCACGGCTTTTTCCTTGGCAAGACGCCTAACACCAGGCTGACTTACCTTCCCAGGGTTACTATTAGGCTTAAGCCTAGGGCTACGATTTTTAAAACTAGGAAGCCCTTAGCTCCAGGCACACTGCAGCTGTTCAAGGCATCCCAAGGGGAGTACAAAAGTGCAACAACATGGCAGCTTTCACAGCTTTTTCCTTGGCACCATCCCTATACCTGGGCTGATTTATCTGCCTAGGGTTAGGGTTAGGGTTCAGCCTAGGGCTTGGATTTCTTTAACCAGGAAGCCCTGAGTTCCAGGCTTACTTCATCTGCCAAAGGCATCCCAAAGGGAGTGCAGAAGTGCCACAACATGGCTGCTTTCACGGCTTTTCCCTTAGGAAGAACCCTAATACCCGGCTGATTTACCTTCCTAGGGTTACTGTTAGGCTTAGGCCTAGGACTTTTAAAACCAGGAAGCCCTGGGCCCCAGGCACACTGCAGCTGCGAAAGGCATCCCAAGGGGAGCGCAAAAGTGACGCAACTTGGCTGCCACCACTGATATTTCCATGAGACCATCCCGAACCATAGGCTGATTTTCCTTCCTAGGGTTAAGGTTTGAGTTACGCCTAGGGTATGGGTCTATTAACCAGAAAGCCCTGAGTTCCAAGAACACAGCAGCTGCGAAGGACTAGCCAAGAAGAGCGCAAAAGTACCACAACATGCCTGCCTCCACAGCTTTTTCCTTGGGGACATGCCTAATTCCTGGCTGATTTGCCTTTCTCGTCTTAGGGTTGGGGTTCGGCCTAGGGCTAGGATTTTTAAAATCAGGAAGCCCTGAGTTCCAGGCACACTGGAGCTGTGAAAGGCATCCAAAAGGGAGTGCAAAACTGCCACAACATGGCTGTTTCACGGCTTTTTCCTTGGCAAGAAGCCTAACATCAGGCTGATTTACTTTCCCAGGGTTACTGTTAGGCTTAGGCCTAGGGCTAGGATTTTTGAAACTAGGAAGCCCTTAGCTCCAGGCACACTGCAGCTGTTCAAGGCATCCCAAGGGGAGTACAAAAGTGCAACAACATGGCAGCTTTCACAGCTTTTTCCTTGGCACCATCCCTATACCTAGGCTGATTTATCTGCCTAGGGTTAGGGTTAGGGTTCAGCCTAGGGCTTGGATTTCTTTAACCAGGAAGCCCTGAGTTCCAGGCTTACTTCATCTGCCAAAGGCATCCCAAAGGGAGTGCAGAAGTGCCACAACATGGCTGCTTTCACGGCTTTTCCCTTAGGAAGAACCCTAATACCCGGCTGATTTACCTTCCTAGGGTTACTGTTAGGCTTAGGCCTAGGACTTTTAAAACCAGGAAGCCCTGGGCTCCAGGCACACTGCAGCTGCAAAAGGCATCCCAAGGAGAGCGCAAAAGTGACGCAACTTGGCTGCCACCACTGATATTTCCATGAGACCATCCCGAACCATAGGCTGATTTTCCTTCCTAGGGTTAAGGTTTGAGTTACGCCTAGGGTAAGGGTTCTATTAACCAGAAAGCCCTGAGTTCCAAGAACACAGCAGCTGCGAAGGACTAGCCAAGAAGAGCGCAAAAGTACCACAACATGCCTGCCTCCACAGCATTTTCCTTGGGGACATGCCTAATTCCTGGCTGATTTGCCTTTCTCGTCTTAGGGTTGGGGTTCGGCCTAGGGCTAGGATTTTTAAAAGCAGGAAGCCCTGAGTTCCAGGCACACTGGAGCTGTGAAAGGCATCCAAAAGGGAGTGCAAAAGTGCCACAACATGGCTGCTTTCACGGCTTTTTCCTTGGCAAGAAGCCTAACACCAGGCTGATTTGCCTTCCCAGGGTTACTGTTAGGCTTAGGCCTAGGGCTAGGATTTTTAAAACTAGGAAGCCCTGGGCTCCAGGCACACTGCAGCTGTTCAAGGCATCCCAAGGGGAGTACAAAAGTGCAACAACATGGCAGCTTTCACAGCTTTTTCCTTGGCACCATCCCTATACCTAGGCTGATTTATCTGCCTAGGGTTAGGGTTAGGGTTCAGCCTAGGGCTTGGATTTCTTTAACCAGGAAGCCCTGAGTTCCAGGCTTACTTCATCTGCCAAAGGCATCCCAAAGGGAGTGCAGAAGTGCCACAACATGGCTGCTTTCACGGCTTTTTCCTTGGCAAGAAGCCTAACATCAGGCTGATTTACTTTCCCAGGGTTACTGTTAGGCTTAGGCCTAGGGCTAGGATTTTTGAAACTAGGAAGCCCTTAGCTCCAGGCACACTGCAGCTGTTCAAGGCATCCCAAGGGGAGTACAAAAGTGCAACAACATGGCAGCTTTCACAGCTTTTTCCTTGGCACCATCCCTATACCTGGGCTGATTTATCTGCCTAGGGTTAGGGTTAGGGTTCAGCCTAGGGCTTGAATTTTTTTTACCAGGAAGCCCTGAGTTCCAGGCTTACTTCATCTGCCAAAGGCATCCCAAAGGGAGTGCAGAAGTGCCACAACATGGCTGCTTTCACGGCTTTTCCCTTAGAAAGAACCCTAATACCCGGCTGATTTACCTTCCTAGGGTTACTGTTAGGCTTAGGCCTAGGACTTTTAAAACCAGGAAGCCCTGGGCTCCAGGCACACTGCAGCTGCGAAAGGCATCCCAAGGGGAGCGCAAAAGTGACGCAACTTGGCTGCCACCACTGATATTTCCATGAGACCATCCCGAACCATAGGTTGATTTTCCTTCCTAGGCTTAAGGTTTGAGTTACGCCTAGGGTAAGGGTCTATTAACCAGAAAGCCCTGAGTTCCAAGAACACAGCAGCTGCGAAGGACTAGCCAAGAAGAGCGCAAAAGTACCACAACATGCCTGCCTCCACAGCTTTTTCCTTGGGGACATGCCTAATTCCTGGCTGATTTGCCTTTCTCGTCTTAGGGTTGGGGTTCGGCCTAGGGCTAGGATTTTTAAAATCAGGAAGCCCTGAGTTCCAGGCACACTGCAGCTGTGAAAGGCATCCAAAAGGGAGTGCAAAAGTGCCACAACATGGCTGCTTTCACGGCTTTTTCCTTGGCAAGAAGACTAACACCAGGCTGACATACTTTCCCAGGGTTACTGTTAGGCTTAGGCCTAGGGCTAGGATTTTTGAAACTAGGAAGCCCTGGGCTCCAGGCACACTGCAGCTGTTCAAGGCATCCCAAGGGGAGTACAAAAGTGCAACAACATGGCAGCTTTCACAGCTTTTTCCTTGGCACCATCCCTATACCTAGGCTGATTTATCTGCCTAGGGTTAGGGTTAGGGTTCAGCCTAGGGCTTGGATTTCTTTAACCAGGAAGCCCTGAGTTCCAGGCTTACTTCATCTGCCAAAGGCATCCCAAAGGGAGTGCAGAAGTGCCACAACATGGCTGCTTTCACGGCTTTTTCCTTGGCAAGAAGCCTAACATCAGGCTGATTTACTTTCCCAGGGTTACTGTTAGGCTTAGGCCTAGGGCTAGGATTTTTGAAACTAGGAAGCCCTTAGCTCCAGGCACACTGCAGCTGTTCAAGGCATCCCAAGGGGAGTACAATAGTGCAACAACATGGCAGCTTTCACAGCTTTTTCCTTGGCACCATCCCTATACCTGGGCTGATTTATCTGCCTAGGGTTAGGGTTAGGCTTCAGCCTAGGGCTTGAATTTTTTTTACCAGGAAGCCCTGAGTTCCAGGCTTACTTCATCTGCCAAAGGCATCCCAAAGGGAGTGCAGAAGTGCCACAACATGGCTGCTTTCACGGCTTTTCCCTTAGAAAGAACCCTAATACCCGGCTGATTTACCTTCCTAGGGTTACTGTTAGGCTTAGGCCTAGGACTTTTAAAACCAGGAAGCCCTGGGCTCCAGGCACACTGCAGCTGCGAAAGGCATCTCAAGGGGAGCGCAAAAGTGACGCAACTTGGCTGCCACCACTGATATTTCCATGAGACCATCCCGAACCATAGGTTGATTTTCCTTCCTAGGCTTAAGGTTTGAGTTACGCCTAGGGTAAGGGTCTATTAACCAGAAAGCCCTGAGTTCCAAGAACACAGCAGCTGCGAAGGACTAGCCAAGAAGAGCGCAAAAGTACCACAACATGCCTGCCTCCACAGCTTTTTCCTTGGGGACATGCCTAATTCCTGGCTGATTTGCCTTTCTCGTCTTAGGGTTGGGGTTCGGCCTAGGGCTAGGATTTTTAAAATCAGGAAGCCCTGAGTTCCAGGCACACTGCAGCTGTGAAAGGCATCCAAAAGGGAGTGCAGAAGTGCCACAACATGGCTGCTTTCACGGCTTGTTCCTTGGCAAGACGCCTAACACCAGGCTGACTTACCTTCCCAGGGTTACTATTAGGCTTAGGCCTAGGGCTAGGATTTTTAAAACTAGGAAGCCCTTAGCTCCAGGCACACTGCAGCTGTTCAAGGCATCCCAAGGGGAGTACAAAAGTGCAACAACATGGCAGCTTTCACAGCTTTTTCCTTGGCACCATCCCTATACCTAGGCTGATTTATCTGCCTAGGGTTAGGGTTAGGGTTCAGCCTAGGGCTTGGATTTCTTTAACCAGGAAGCCCTGAGTTCCAGGCTTACTTCATCTGCCAAAGGCATCCCAAAGGGAGTGCAGAAGTGCCACAACATGGCTGCTTTCATGGCTTTTCCCTTAGGAAGAACCCTAATACCCGGCTGATTTACCTTCCTAGGGTTACTGTTAGGCTTAGGCCTAGGACTTTTAAAACCAGGAAGCCCTGGGCTCCAGGCACACTGCAGCTGCAAAAGGCATCCCAAGGAGAGCGCAAAAGTGACGCAACTTGGCTGCCACCACTGATATTTCCATGAGACCATCCCGAACCATAGGCTGATTTTCCTTCCTAGGGTTAAGGTTTGAGTTACGCCTAGGGTAAGGGTTCTATTAACCAGAAAGCCCTGAGTTCCAAGAACACAGCAGCTGCGAAGGACTAGCCAAGAAGAGCGCAAAAGTACCACAACATGCCTGCCTCCACAGCTTTTTCCTTGGGGACATGCCTAATTCCTGGCTGATTTGCCTTTCTCGTCTTAGGGTTGGGGTTCGGCCTAGGGCTAGGATTTTTAAAAGCAGGAAGCCCTGAGTTCCAGGCACACTGGAGCTGTGAAAGGCATCCAAAAGGGAGTGCAAAAGTGCCACAACATGGCTGCTTTCACGGCTTTTTCCTTGGCAAGAAGCCTAACATCAGGCTGATTTACTTTCCCAGGGTTACTGTTAGGCTTAGGCCTAGGGCTAGGATTTTTGAAACTAGGAAGCCCTGGGCTCCAGGCACACTGCAGCTGTTCAAGGCATCCCAAGGGGAGTACAAAAGTGCAACAACATGGCAGCTTTCACAGCTTTTTCCTTGGCACCATCCCTATACCTAGGCTGATTTATCTGCCTAGGGTTAGGGTTAGGGTTCAGCCTAGGGCTTGGATTTCTTTAACCAGGAAGCCCTGAGTTCCAGGCTTACTTCATCTGCCAAAGGCATCCCAAAGGGAGTGCAGAAGTGCCACAACATGGCTGCTTTCACGGCTTTTTCCTTGGCAAGAAGCCTAACATCAGGCTGATTTACTTTCCCAGGGTTACTGTTAGGCTTAGGCCTAGGGCTAGGATTTTTGAAACTAGGAAGCCCTTAGCTCCAGGCACACTGCAGCTGTTCAAGGCATCCCAAGGGGAGTACAAAAGTGCAACAACATGGCAGCTTTCACAGCTTTTTCCTTGGCACCATCCCTATACCTAGGCTGATTTATCTGCCTAGGGTTAGGGTTAGGGTTCAGCCTAGGGCTTGAATTTTTTTTACCAGGAAGCCCTGAGTTCCAGGCTTACTTCATCTGCCAAAGGCATCCCAAAGGGAGTGCAGAAGTGCCACAACATGGCTGCTTTCACGGCTTTTCCCTTAGGAAGAACCCTAATACCCGGCTGATTTACCTTCCTAGGGTTACTGTTAGGCTTAGGCCTAGGACTTTTAAAACCAGGAAGCCCTGGGCTCCAGGCACACTGCAGCTGCGAAAGGCATCCCAAGGGGAGCGCAAAAGTGACGCAACTTGGCTGCCACCACTGATATTTCCATGAGACCATCCCGAACCATAGGCTGATTTTCCTTCCTAGGGTTAAGGTTTGAGTTACGCCTAGGGTAAGGGTTCTATTAACCAGAAAGCCCTGAGTTCCAAGAACACAGCAGCTGCGAAGGACTAGCCAAGAAGAGCGCAAAAGTACCACAACATGCCTGCCTCCACAGCTTTTTCCTTGGGGACATGCCTAATTCCTGGCTGATTTGCCTTTCTCGTCTTAGGGTTGGGGTTCGGCCTAGGGCTAGGATTTTTAAAAGCAGGAAGCCCTGAGTTCCAGGCACACTGGAGCTGTGAAAGGCATCCAAAAGGGAGTGCAGAAGTGCCACAACATGGCTGCTTTCACGGCTTGTTCCTTGGCAAGACGCCTAACACCAGGCTGACTTACCTTCCCAGGGTTACTATTAGGCTTAGGCCTAGGGCTAGGATTTTTAAAACTAGGAAGCCCTTAGCTCCAGGCACACTGCAGCTGTTCAAGGCATCCCAAGGGGAGTACAAAAGTGCAACAACATGGCAGCTTTCACAGCTTTTTCCTTGGCACCATCCCTATACCTAGGCTGATTTATCTGCCTAGGGTTAGGGTTAGGGTTCAGCCTAGGGCTTGAATTTCTTTAACCAGGAAGCCCTGAGTTCCAGGCTTACTTCATCTGCCAAAGGCATCCCAAAGGGAGTGCAGAAGTGCCACAACATGGCTGCTTTCACGGCTTTTCCCTTAGGAAGAACCCTAATACCCGGCTGATTTACCTTCCTAGGGTTACTGTTAGGCTTAGGCCTAGGACTTTTAAAACCAGGAAGCCCTGGGCTCCAGGCACACTGCAGCTGCAAAAGGCATCCCAAGGGGAGCGCAAAAGTGACGCAACTTGGCTGCCACCACTGATATTTCCATGAGACCATCCCGAACCATAGGCTGATTTTCCTTCCTAGGGTTAAGGTTTGAGTTACGCCTAGGGTAAGGGTCTATTAACCAGAAAGCCCTGAGTTCCAAGAACACAGCAGCTGCGAAGGACTAGCCAAGAAGAGCGCAAAAGTACCACAACATGCCTGCCTCCACAGCTTTTTCCTTGGGGACATGCCTAATTCCTGGCTGATTTGCCTTTCTCGTCTTAGGGTTGGGGTTCGGCCTAGGGCTAGGATTTTTAAAAGCAGGAAGCCCTGAGTTCCAGGCACACTGGAGCTGTGAAAGGCATCCAAAAGGGAGTGCAAAAGTGCCACAACATGGCTGCTTTCACGGCTTTTTCCTTGGCAAGAAGCCTAACACCAGGCTGATTTGCCTTCCCAGGGTTACTGTTAGGCTTAGGCCTAGGGCTAGGATTTTTAAAACTAGGAAGCCCTGGGCTCCAGGCACACTGCAGCTGTTCAAGGCATCCCAAGGGGAGTACAAAAGTGCAACAACATGGCAGCTTTCACAGCTTTTTCCTTGGCACCATCCCTATACCTAGGCTGATTTATCTGCCTAGGGTTAGGGTTAGGCTTCAGCCTAGGGCTTGAATTTTTTTTAACCAGGAAGCCCTGAGTTCCAGGCTTACTTCATCTGCCAAAGGCATCCCAAAGGGAGTGCAGAAGTGCCACAACATGGCTGCTTTCACGGCTTTTCCCTTAGGAAGAACCCTAATACCCGGCTGATTTACCTTCCTAGGGTTACTGTTAGGCTTAGGCCTAGGACTTTTAAAACCAGGAAGCCCTGGGCTCCAGGCACACTGCAGCTGCAAAAGGCATCCCAAGGAGAGCGCAAAAGTGACGCAACTTGGCTGCCACCACTGATATTTCCATGAGACCATCCCGAACCATAGGCTGATTTTCCTTCCTAGGGTTAAGGTTTGAGTTACGCCTAGGGTAAGGGTTCTATTAACCAGCAAGCCCTGAGTTCCAAGAACACAGCAGCTGCGAAGGACTAGCCAAGAAGAGCGCAAAAGTACCACAACATGCCTGCCTCCACAGCTTTTTCCTTGGGGACATGCCTAATTCCTGGCTGATTTGCCTTTCTCGTCTTAGGGTTGGGGTTCGGCCTAGGGCTAGGATTTTTAAAATCAGGAAGCCCTGAGTTCCAGGCACACTGGAGCTGTGAAAGGCATCCAAAAGGGAGTGCAAAAGTGCCACAACATGGCTGCTTTCACGGCTTTTTCCTTGGCAAGAAGCCTAACATCAGGCTGATTTACTTTCCCAGGGTTACTGTTAGGCTTAGGCCTAGGGCTAGGATTTTTGAAACTAGGAAGCCCTTAGCTCCAGGCACACTGCAGCTGTTCAAGGCATCCCAAGGGGAGTACAAAAGTGCAACAACATGGCAGCTTTCACAGCTTTTTCCTTGGCACCATCCCTATACCTAGGCTGATTTATCTGCCTAGGGTTAGGGTTAGGGTTCAGCCTAGGGCTTGGATTTCTTTAACCAGGAAGCCCTGAGTTCCAGGCTTACTTCATCTGCCAAAGGCATCCCAAAGGGAGTGCAGAAGTGCCACAACATGGCTGCTTTCACGGCTTTTTCCTTGGCAAGAAGCCTAACATCAGGCTGATTTACTTTCCCAGGGTTACTGTTAGGCTTAGGCCTAGGGCTAGGATTTTTGAAACTAGGAAGCCCTTAGCTCCAGGCACACTGCAGCTGTTCAAGGCATCCCAAGGGGAGTACAAAAGTGCAACAACATGGCAGCTTTCACAGCTTTTTCCTTGGCACCATCCCTATACCTGGGCTGATTTATCTGCCTAGGGTTAGGGTTAGGGTTCAGCCTAGGGCTTGAATTTTTTTTACCAGGAAGCCCTGAGTTCCAGGCTTACTTCATCTGCCAAAGGCATCCCAAAGGGAGTGCAGAAGTGCCACAACATGGCTGCTTTCACGGCTTTTCCCTTAGGAAGAACCCTAATACCCGGCTGATTTACCTTCCTAGGGTTACTGTTAGGCTTAGGCCTAGGACTTTTAAAACCAGGAAGCCCTGGGCTCCAGGCACACTGCAGCTGCGAAAGGCATCCCAAGGGGAGCGCAAAAGTGACGCAACTTGGCTGCCACCACTGATATTTCCATGAGACCATCCCGAACCATAGGCTGATTTTCCTTCCTAGGGTTAAGGTTTGAGTTACGCCTAGGGTAAGGGTTCTATTAACCAGAAAGCCCTGAGTTCCAAGAACACAGCAGCTGCGAAGGACTAGCCAAGAAGAGCGCAAAAGTACCACAACATGCCTGCCTCCACAGCTTTTTCCTTGGGGACATGCCTAATTCCTGGCTGATTTGCCTTTCTCGTCATAGGGTTGGGGTTCGGCCTAGGGCTAGGATTTTTAAAAGCAGGAAGCCCTGAGTTCCAGGCACACTGGAGCTGTGAAAGGCATCCAAAAGGGAGTGCAGAAGTGCCACAACATGGCTGCTTTCACGGCTTGTTCCTTGGCAAGACGCCTAACACCAGGCTGACTTACCTTCCCAGGGTTACTATTAGGCTTAGGCCTAGGGCTAGGATTTTTAAAACTAGGAAGCCCTTAGCTCCAGGCACACTGCAGCTGTTCAAGGCATCCCAAGGGGAGTACAAAAGTGCAACAACATGGCAGCTTTCACAGCTTTTTCCTTGGCACCATCCCTATACCTAGGCTGATTTATCTGCCAAGGGTTAGGGTTAGGGTTCAGCCTAGGGCTTGAATTTCTTTAACCAGGAAGCCCTGAGTTCCAGGCTTACTTCATCTGCCAAAGGCATCCCAAAGGGAGTGCAGAAGTGCCACAACATGGCTGCTTTCACGGCTTTTCCCTTAGGAAGAACCCTAATACCCGGCTGATTTACCTTCCTAGGGTTACTGTTAGGCTTAGGCCTAGGACTTTTAAAACCAGGAAGCCCTGGGCTCCAGGCACACTGCAGCTGCAAAAGGCATCCCAAGGGGAGCGCAAAAGTGACGCAACTTGGCTGCCACCACTGATATTTCCATGAGACCATCCCGAACCATAGGTTGATTTTCCTTCCTAGGGTTAAGGTTTGAGTTACGCCTAGGGTAAGGGTCTATTAACCAGAAAGCCCTGAGTTCCAAGAACACAGCAGCTGCGAAGGACTAGCCAAGAAGAGCGCAAAAGTACCACAACATGCCTGCCTCCACAGCTTTTTCCTTGGGGACATGCCTAATTCCTGGCTGATTTGCCTTTCTCGTCTTAGGGTTGGGGTTCGGCCTAGGGCTAGGATTTTTAAAAGCAGGAAGCCCTGAGTTCCAGGCACACTGGAGCTGTGAAAGGCATCCAAAAGGGAGTGCAAAAGTGCCACAACATGGCTGCTTTCACGGCTTTTTCCTTGGCAAGAAGCCTAACACCAGGCTGATTTGCCTTCCCAGGGTTACTGTTAGGCTTAGGCCTAGGGCTAGGATTTTTAAAACTAGGAAGCCCTGGGCTCCAGGCACACTGCAGCTGTTCAAGGCATCCCAAGGGGAGTACAAAAGTGCAACAACATGGCAGCTTTCACAGCTTTTTCCTTGGCACCATCCCTATACCTAGGCTGATTTATCTGCCTAGGGTTAGGGTTAGGGTTCAGCCTAGGGCTTGGATTTCTTTAACCAGGAAGCCCTGAGTTCCAGGCTTACTTCATCTGCCAAAGGCATCCCAAAGGGAGTGCAGAAGTGCCACAACATGGCTGCTTTCACGGCTTTTTCCTTGGCAAGAAGCCTAACATCAGGCTGATTTACTTTCCCAGGGTTACTGTTAGGCTTAGGCCTAGGGCTAGTATTTTTGAAACTAGGAAGCCCTTAGCTCCAGGCACACTGCAGCTGTTCAAGGCATCCCAAGGGGAGTACAAAAGTGCAACAACATGGCAGCTTTCACAGCTTTTTCCTTGGCACCATCCCTATACCTGGGCTGATTTATCTGCCTAGGGTTAGGGTTAGGGTTCAGCCTAGGGCTTGAATTTTTTTAACCAGGAAGCCCTGAGTTCCAGGCTTACTTCATCTGCCAAAGGCATCCCAAAGGGAGTGCAGAAGTGCCACAACATGGCTGCTTTCACGGCTTTTCCCTTAGAAAGAACCCTAATACCCGGCTGATTTACCTTCCTAGGGTTACTGTTAGGCTTAGGCCTAGGACTTTTAAAACCAGGAAGCCCTGGGCTCCAGGCACACTGCAGCTGCGAAAGGCATCCCAAGGGGAGCGCAAAAGTGACGCAACTTGGCTGCCACCACTGATATTTCCATGAGACCATCCCGAACCATAGGTTGATTTTCCTTCCTAGGCTTAAGGTTTGAGTTACGCCTAGGGTAAGGGTCTATTAACCAGAAAGCCCTGAGTTCCAAGAACACAGCAGCTGCGAAGGACTAGCCAAGAAGAGCGCAAAAGTACCACAACATGCCTGCCTCCACAGCTTTTTCCTTGGGGACATGCCTAATTCCTGGCTGATTTGCCTTTCTCGTCTTAGGGTTGGGGTTCGGCCTAGGGCTAGGATTTTTAAAATCAGGAAGCCCTGAGTTCCAGGCACACTGCAGCTGTGAAAGGCATCCAAAAGGGAGTGCAAAAGTGCCACAACATGGCTGCTTTCACGGCTTTTTCCTTGGCAAGAAGACTAACACCAGGCTGACATACTTTCCCAGGGTTACTGTTAGGCTTAGGCCTAGGGCTAGGATTTTTGAAACTAGGAAGCCCTGGGCTCCAGGCACACTGCAGCTGTTCAAGGCATCCCAAGGGGAGTACAAAAGTGCAACAACATGGCAGCTTTCACAGCTTTTTCCTTGGCACCATCCCTATACCTAGGCTGATTTATCTGCCTAGGGTTAGGGTTAGGGTTCAGCCTAGGGCTTGGATTTCTTTAACCAGGAAGCCCTGAGTTCCAGGCTTACTTCATCTGCCAAAGGCATCCCAAAGGGAGTGCAGAAGTGCCACAACATGGCTGCTTTCACGGCTTTTTCCTTGGCAAGAAGCCTAACATCAGGCTGATTTACTTTCCCAGGGTTACTGTTAGGCTTAGGCCTAGGGCTAGGATTTTTGAAACTAGGAAGCCCTTAGCTCCAGGCACACTGCAGCTGTTCAAGGCATCCCAAGGGGAGTACAATAGTGCAACAACATGGCAGCTTTCACAGCTTTTTCCTTGGCACCATCCCTATACCTGGGCTGATTTATCTGCCTAGGGTTAGGGTTAGGCTTCAGCCTAGGGCTTGAATTTTTTTTACCAGGAAGCCCTGAGTTCCAGGCTTACTTCATCTGCCAAAGGCATCCCAAAGGGAGTGCAGAAGTGCCACAACATGGCTGCTTTCACGGCTTTTCCCTTAGAAAGAACCCTAATACCCGGCTGATTTACCTTCCTAGGGTTACTGTTAGGCTTAGGCCTAGGACTTTTAAAACCAGGAAGCCCTGGGCTCCAGGCACACTGCAGCTGCGAAAGGCATCTCAAGGGGAGCGCAAAAGTGACGCAACTTGGCTGCCACCACTGATATTTCCATGAGACCATCCCGAACCATAGGTTGATTTTCCTTCCTAGGCTTAAGGTTTGAGTTACGCCTAGGGTAAGGGTCTATTAACCAGAAAGCCCTGAGTTCCAAGAACACAGCAGCTGCGAAGGACTAGCCAAGAAGAGCGCAAAAGTACCACAACATGCCTGCCTCCACAGCTTTTTCCTTGGGGACATGCCTAATTCCTGGCTGATTTGCCTTTCTCGTCTTAGGGTTGGGGTTCGGCCTAGGGCTAGGATTTTTAAAATCAGGAAGCCCTGAGTTCCAGGCACACTGCAGCTGTGAAAGGCATCCAAAAGGGAGTGCAGAAGTGCCACAACATGGCTGCTTTCACGGCTTGTTCCTTGGCAAGACGCCTAACACCAGGCTGACTTACCTTCCCAGGGTTACTATTAGGCTTAGGCCTAGGGCTAGGATTTTTAAAACTAGGAAGCCCTTAGCTCCAGGCACACTGCAGCTGTTCAAGGCATCCCAAGGGGAGTACAAAAGTGCAACAACATGGCAGCTTTCACAGCTTTTTCCTTGGCACCATCCCTATACCTAGGCTGATTTATCTGCCTAGGGTTAGGGTTAGGGTTCAGCCTAGGGCTTGGATTTCTTTAACCAGGAAGCCCTGAGTTCCAGGCTTACTTCATCTGCCAAAGGCATCCCAAAGGGAGTGCAGAAGTGCCACAACATGGCTGCTTTCATGGCTTTTCCCTTAGGAAGAACCCTAATACCCGGCTGATTTACCTTCCTAGGGTTACTGTTAGGCTTAGGCCTAGGACTTTTAAAACCAGGAAGCCCTGGGCTCCAGGCACACTGCAGCTGCAAAAGGCATCCCAAGGAGAGCGCAAAAGTGACGCAACTTGGCTGCCACCACTGATATTTCCATGAGACCATCCCGAACCATAGGCTGATTTTCCTTCCTAGGGTTAAGGTTTGAGTTACGCCTAGGGTAAGGGTTCTATTAACCAGAAAGCCCTGAGTTCCAAGAACACAGCAGCTGCGAAGGACTAGCCAAGAAGAGCGCAAAAGTACCACAACATGCCTGCCTCCACAGCTTTTTCCTTGGGGACATGCCTAATTCCTGGCTGATTTGCCTTTCTCGTCTTAGGGTTGGGGTTCGGCCTAGGGCTAGGATTTTTAAAAGCAGGAAGCCCTGAGTTCCAGGCACACTGGAGCTGTGAAAGGCATCCAAAAGGGAGTGCAAAAGTGCCACAACATGGCTGCTTTCACGGCTTTTTCCTTGGCAAGAAGCCTAACATCAGGCTGATTTACTTTCCCAGGGTTACTGTTAGGCTTAGGCCTAGGGCTAGGATTTTTGAAACTAGGAAGCCCTGGGCTCCAGGCACACTGCAGCTGTTCAAGGCATCCCAAGGGGAGTACAAAAGTGCAACAACATGGCAGCTTTCACAGCTTTTTCCTTGGCACCATCCCTATACCTGGGCTGATTTATCTGCCTAGGGTTAGGGTTAGGGTTCAGCCTAGGGCTTGGATTTCTTTAACCAGGAAGCCCTGAGTTCCAGGCTTACTTCATCTGCCAAAGGCATCCCAAAGGGAGTGCAGAAGTGCCACAACATGGCTGCTTTCACGGCTTTTTCCTTGGCAAGAAGCCTAACATCAGGCTGATTTACTTTCCCAGGGTTACTGTTAGGCTTAGGCCTAGGGCTAGGATTTTTGAAACTAGGAAGCCCTTAGCTCCAGGCACACTGCAGCTGTTCAAGGCATCCCAAGGGGAGTACAAAAGTGCAACAACATGGCAGCTTTCACAGCTTTTTCCTTGGCACCATCCCTATACCTAGGCTGATTTATCTGCCTAGGGTTAGGGTTAGGGTTCAGCCTAGGGCTTGAATTTTTTTTACCAGGAAGCCCTGAGTTCCAGGCTTACTTCATCTGCCAAAGGCATCCCAAAGGGAGTGCAGAAGTGCCACAACATGGCTGCTTTCACGGCTTTTCCCTTAGGAAGAACCCTAATACCCGGCTGATTTACCTTCCTAGGGTTACTGTTAGGCTTAGGCCTAGGACTTTTAAAACCAGGAAGCCCTGGGCTCCAGGCACACTGCAGCTGCGAAAGGCATCCCAAGGGGAGCGCAAAAGTGACGCAACTTGGCTGCCACCACTGATATTTCCATGAGACCATCCCGAACCATAGGCTGATTTTCCTTCCTAGGGTTAAGGTTTGAGTTACGCCTAGGGTAAGGGTTCTATTAACCAGAAAGCCCTGAGTTCCAAGAACACAGCAGCTGCGAAGGACTAGCCAAGAAGAGCGCAAAAGTACCACAACATGCCTGCCTCCACAGCTTTTTCCTTGGGGACATGCCTAATTCCTGGCTGATTTGCCTTTCTCGTCTTAGGGTTGGGGTTCGGCCTAGGGCTAGGATTTTTAAAAGCAGGAAGCCCTGAGTTCCAGGCACACTGGAGCTGTGAAAGGCATCCAAAAGGGAGTGCAGAAGTGCCACAACATGGCTGCTTTCACGGCTTGTTCCTTGGCAAGACGCCTAACACCAGGCTGACTTACCTTCCCAGGGTTACTATTAGGCTTAGGCCTAGGGCTAGGATTTTTAAAACTAGGAAGCCCTTAGCTCCAGGCACACTGCAGCTGTTCAAGGCATCCCAAGGGGAGTACAAAAGTGCAACAACATGGCAGCTTTCACAGCTTTTTCCTTGGCACCATCCCTATACCTAGGCTGATTTATCTGCCTAGGGTTAGGGTTAGGGTTCAGCCTAGGGCTTGAATTTCTTTAACCAGGAAGCCCTGAGTTCCAGGCTTACTTCATCTGCCAAAGGCATCCCAAAGGGAGTGCAGAAGTGCCACAACATGGCTGCTTTCACGGCTTTTCCCTTAGGAAGAACCCTAATACCCGGCTGATTTACCTTCCTAGGGTTACTGTTAGGCTTAGGCCTAGGACTTTTAAAACCAGGAAGCCCTGGGCTCCAGGCACACTGCAGCTGCAAAAGGCATCCCAAGGGGAGCGCAAAAGTGACGCAACTTGGCTGCCACCACTGATATTTCCATGAGACCATCCCGAACCATAGGCTGATTTTCCTTCCTAGGGTTAAGGTTTGAGTTACGCCTAGGGTAAGGGTCTATTAACCAGAAAGCCCTGAGTTCCAAGAACACAGCAGCTGCGAAGGACTAGCCAAGAAGAGCACAAAAGTACCACAACATGCCTGCCTCCACAGCTTTTTCCTTGGGGACATGCCTAATTCCTGGCTGATTTGCCTTTCTCGTCTTAGGGTTGGGGTTCGGCCTAGGGCTAGGATTTTTAAAAGCAGGAAGCCCTGAGTTCCAGGCACACTGGAGCTGTGAAAGGCATCCAAAAGGGAGTGCAAAAGTGCCACAACATGGCTGCTTTCACGGCTTTTTCCTTGGCAAGAAGCCTAACACCAGGCTGATTTGCCTTCCCAGGGTTACTGTTAGGCTTAGGCCTAGGGCTAGGATTTTTAAAACTAGGAAGCCCTGGGCTCCAGGCACACTGCAGCTGTTCAAGGCATCCCAAGGGGAGTACAAAAGTGCAACAACATGGCAGCTTTCACAGCTTTTTCCTTGGCACCATCCCTATACCTAGGCTGATTTATCTGCCTAGGGTTAGGGTTAGGCTTCAGCCTAGGGCTTGAATTTTTTTTAACCAGGAAGCCCTGAGTTCCAGGCTTACTTCATCTGCCAAAGGCATCCCAAAGGGAGTGCAGAAGTGCCACAACATGGCTGCTTTCACGGCTTTTCCCTTAGGAAGAACCCTAATACCCGGCTGATTTACCTTCCTAGGGTTACTGTTAGGCTTAGGCCTAGGACTTTTAAAACCAGGAAGCCCTGGGCTCCAGGCACACTGCAGCTGCAAAAGGCATCCCAAGGAGAGCGCAAAAGTGACGCAACTTGGCTGCCACCACTGATATTTCCATGAGACCATCCCGAACCATAGGCTGATTTTCCTTCCTAGGGTTAAGGTTTGAGTTACGCCTAGGGTAAGGGTTCTATTAACCAGCAAGCCCTGAGTTCCAAGAACACAGCAGCTGCGAAGGACTAGCCAAGAAGAGCGCAAAAGTACCACAACATGCCTGCCTCCACAGCTTTTTCCTTGGGGACATGCCTAATTCCTGGCTGATTTGCCTTTCTCGTCTTAGGGTTGGGGTTCGGCCTAGGGCTAGGATTTTTAAAATCAGGAAGCCCTGAGTTCCAGGCACACTGGAGCTGTGAAAGGCATCCAAAAGGGAGTGCAAAAGTGCCACAACATGGCTGCTTTCACGGCTTTTTCCTTGGCAAGAAGCCTAACATCAGGCTGATTTACTTTCCCAGGGTTACTGTTAGGCTTAGGCCTAGGGCTAGGATTTTTGAAACTAGGAAGCCCTTAGCTCCAGGCACACTGCAGCTGTTCAAGGCATCCCAAGGGGAGTACAAAAGTGCAACAACATGGCAGCTTTCACAGCTTTTTCCTTGGCACCATCCCTATACCTAGGCTGATTTATCTGCCTAGGGTTAGGGTTAGGGTTCAGCCTAGGGCTTGGATTTCTTTAACCAGGAAGCCCTGAGTTCCAGGCTTACTTCATCTGCCAAAGGCATCCCAAAGGGAGTGCAGAAGTGCCACAACATGGCTGCTTTCACGGCTTTTTCCTTGGCAAGAAGCCTAACATCAGGCTGATTTACTTTCCCAGGGTTACTGTTAGGCTTAGGCCTAGGGCTAGGATTTTTGAAACTAGGAAGCCCTTAGCTCCAGGCACACTGCAGCTGTTCAAGGCATCCCAAGGGGAGTACAAAAGTGCAACAACATGGCAGCTTTCACAGCTTTTTCCTTGGCACCATCCCTATACCTGGGCTGATTTATCTGCCTAGGGTTAGGGTTAGGGTTCAGCCTAGGGCTTGAATTTTTTTTACCAGGAAGCCCTGAGTTCCAGGCTTACTTCATCTGCCAAAGGCATCCCAAAGGGAGTGCAGAAGTGCCACAACATGGCTGCTTTCACGGCTTTTCCCTTAGGAAGAACCCTAATACCCGGCTGATTTACCTTCCTAGGGTTACTGTTAGGCTTAGGCCTAGGACTTTTAAAACCAGGAAGCCCTGGGCTCCAGGCACACTGCAGCTGGGAAAGGCATCCCAAGGGGAGCGCAAAAGTGACGCAACTTGGCTGCCAACACTGATATTTCCATGAGACCATCCCGAACCATAGGCTGATTTTCCTTCCTAGGGTTAAGGTTTGAGTTACGCCTAGGGTAAGGGTTCTATTAACCAGAAAGCCCTGAGTTCCAAGAACACAGCAGCTGCGAAGGACTAGCCAAGAAGAGCGCAAAAGTACCACAACATGCCTGCCTCCACAGCTTTTTCCTTGGGGACATGCCTAATTCCTGGCTGATTTGCCTTTCTCGTCATAGGGTTGGGGTTCGGCCTAGGGCTAGGATTTTTAAAAGCAGGAAGCCCTGAGTTCCAGGCACACTGGAGCTGTGAAAGGCATCCAAAAGGGAGTGCAGAAGTGCCACAACATGGCTGCTTTCACGGCTTGTTCCTTGGCAAGACGCCTAACACCAGGCTGACTTACCTTCCCAGGGTTACTATTAGGCTTAGGCCTAGGGCTAGGATTTTTAAAACTAGGAAGCCCTTAGCTCCAGGCACACTGCAGCTGTTCAAGGCATCCCAAGGGGAGTACAAAAGTGCAACAACATGGCAGCTTTCACAGCTTTTTCCTTGGCACCATCCCTATACCTAGGCTGATTTATCTGCCAAGGGTTAGGGTTAGGGTTCAGCCTAGGGCTTGAATTTCTTTAACCAGGAAGCCCTGAGTTCCAGGCTTACTTCATCTGCCAAAGGCATCCCAAAGGGAGTGCAGAAGTGCCACAACATGGCTGCTTTCACGGCTTTTCCCTTAGGAAGAACCCTAATACCCGGCTGATTTACCTTCCTAGGGTTACTGTTAGGCTTAGGCCTAGGACTTTTAAAACCAGGAAGCCCTGGGCTCCAGGCACACTGCAGCTGCAAAAGGCATCCCAAGGGGAGCGCAAAAGTGACGCAACTTGGCTGCCACCACTGATATTTCCATGAGACCATCCCGAACCATAGGTTGATTTTCCTTCCTAGGGTTAAGGTTTGAGTTACGCCTAGGGTAAGGGTCTATTAACCAGAAAGCCCTGAGTTCCAAGAACACAGCAGCTGCGAAGGACTAGCCAAGAAGAGCGCAAAAGTACCACAACATGCCTGCCTCCACAGCTTTTTCCTTGGGGACATGCCTAATTCCTGGCTGATTTGCCTTTCTCGTCTTAGGGTTGGGGTTCGGCCTAGGGCTAGGATTTTTAAAAGCAGGAAGCCCTGAGTTCCAGGCACACTGGAGCTGTGAAAGGCATCCAAAAGGGAGTGCAAAAGTGCCACAACATGGCTGCTTTCACGGCTTTTTCCTTGGCAAGAAGCCTAACATCAGGCTGATTTACCTTCCCTGGGTTACTGTTAGGCTTAGGCCTAGGGCTAGGATTTTTGAAACTAGGAAGCCCTTAGCTCCAGGCACACTGCAGCTGTTCAAGGCATCCCAAGGGGAGTACAAAAGTGCAACAACATGGCAGCTTTCACAGCTTTTTCCTTGGCACCATCCCTATACCTAGGCTGATTTATCTGCCTAGGGTTAGGGTTAGGGTTCAGCCTAGGGCTTGGATTTCTTTAACCAGGAAGCCCTGAGTTCCAGGCTTACTTCATCTGCCAAAGGCATCCCAAAGGGAGTGCAGAAGTGCCACAACATGGCTGCTTTCATGGCTTTTCCCTTAGGAAGAACCCTAATACCCGGCTGATTTACCTTCCTAGGGTTACTGTTAGGCTTAGGCCTAGGACTTTTAAAACCAGGAAGCCCTGGGCTCCAGGCACACTGCAGCTGCAAAAGGCATCCCAAGGAGAGCGCAAAAGTGACGCAACTTGGCTGCCACCACTGATATTTCCATGAGACCATCCCGGACCATAGGCTGATTTTCCTTCCTAGGGTTAAGGTTTGAGTTACGCCTAGGGTAAGGGTTCTATTAACCAGAAAGCCCTGAGTTCCAAGAACACAGCAGCTGCGAAGGACTAGCCAAGAAGAGCGCAAAAGTACCACAACATGCCTGCCTCCACAGCTTTTTCCTTGGGGACATGCCTAATTCCTGGCTGATTTGCCTTTCTCGTCTTAGGGTTGGGGTTCGGCCTAGGGCTAGGATTTTTAAAAGCAGGAAGCCCTGAGTTCCAGGCACACTGGAGCTGTGAAAGGCATCCAAAAGGGAGTGCAAAAGTGCCACAACATGGCTGCTTTCACGGCTTTTTCCTTGGCAAGAAGCCTAACATCAGGCTGATTTACTTTCCCAGGGTTACTGTTAGGCTTAGGCCTAGGGCTAGGATTTTTGAAACTAGGAAGCCCTTAGCTCCAGGCACACTGCAGCTGTTCAAGGCATCCCAAGGGGAGTACAAAAGTGCAACAACATGGCAGCTTTCACAGCTTTTTCCTTGGCACCATCCCTATACCTAGGCTGATTTATCTGCCTAGGGTTAGGGTTAGGGTTCAGCCTAGGGCTTGGATTTCTTTAACCAGGAAGCCCTGAGTTCCAGGCTTACTTCATCTGCCAAAGGCATCCCAAAGGGAGTGCAGAAGTGCCACAACATGGCTGCTTTCACGGCTTTTTCCTTGGCAAGAAGCCTAACATCAGGCTGATTTACTTTCCCAGGGTTACTGTTAGGCTTAGGCCTAGGGCTAGGAGTTTTGAAACTAGGAAGCCCTTAGCTCCAGGCACACTGCAGCTGTTCAAGGCATCCCAAGGGGAGTACAAAAGTGCAACAACATGGCAGCTTTCACAGCTTTTTCCTTGGCACCATCCCTATACCTAGGCTGATTTATCTGCCTAGGGTTAGGGTTAGGGTTCAGCCTAGGGCTTGAATTTTTTTTACCAGGAAGCCCTGAGTTCCAGGCTTACTTCATCTGCCAAAGGCATCCCAAAGGGAGTGCAGAAGTGCCACAACATGGCTGCTTTCACGGCTTTTCCCTTAGGAAGAACCCTAATACCCGGCTGATTTACCTTCCTAGGGTTACTGTTAGGCTTAGGCCTAGGACTTTTAAAACCAGGAAGCCCTGGGCTCCAGGCACACTGCAGCTGCGAAAGGCATCCCAAGGGGAGCGCAAAAGTGACGCAACTTGGCTGCCACCACTGATATTTCCATGAGACCATCCCGAACCATAGGCTGATTTTCCTTGATAGGGTTAAGGTTTGAGTTACGCCTAGGGTAAGGGTTCTATTAACCAGAAAGCCCTGAGTTCCAAGAACACAGCAGCTGCGAAGGACTAGCCAAGAAGAGCGCAAAAGTACCACAACATGCCTGCCTCCACAGCTTTTTCCTTGGGGACATGCCTAATTCCTGGCTGATTTGCCTTTCTCGTCTTAGGGTTGGGGTTCGGCCTAGGGCTAGGATTTTTAAAAGCAGGAAGCCCTGAGTTCCAGGCACACTGGAGCTGTGAAAGGCATCCAAAAGGGAGTGCAGAAGTGCCACAACATGGCTGCTTTCACGGCTTGTTCCTTGGCAAGACGCCTAACACCAGGCTGACTTACCTTCCCAGGGTTACTATTAGGCTTAGGCCTAGGGCTAGGATTTTTAAAACTAGGAAGCCCTTAGCTCCAGGCACACTGCAGCTGTTCAAGGCATCCCAAGGGGAGTACAAAAGTGCAACAACATGGCAGCTTTCACAGCTTTTTCCTTGGCACCATCCCTATACCTAGGCTGATTTATCTGCCTAGGGTTAGGGTTAGGGTTCAGCCTAGGGCTTGAATTTCTTTAACCAGGAAGCCCTGAGTTCCAGGCTTACTTCATCTGCCAAAGGCATCCCAAAGGGAGTGCAGAAGTGCCACAACATGGCTGCTTTCACGGCTTTTCCCTTAGGAAGAACCCTAATACCCGGCTGATTTACCTTCCTAGGGTTACTGTTAGGCTTAGGCCTAGGACTTTTAAAACCAGGAAGCCCTGGGCTCCAGGCACACTGCAGCTGCAAAAGGCATCCCAAGGGGAGCGCAAAAGTGACGCAACTTGGCTGCCACCACTGATATTTCCATGAGACCATCCCGAACCATAGGTTGATTTTCCTTCCTAGGGTTAAGGTTTGAGTTACGCCTAGGGTAAGGGTCTATTAACCAGAAAGCCCTGAGTTCCAAGAACACAGCAGCTGCGAAGGACTAGCCAAGAAGAGCGCAAAAGTACCACAACATGCCTGCCTCCACAGCTTTTTCCTTGGGGACATGCCTAATTCCTGGCTGATTTGCCTTTCTCGTCTTAGGGTTGGGGTTCGGCCTAGGGCTAGGATTTTTAAAAGCAGGAAGCCCTGAGTTCCAGGCACACTGGAGCTGTGAAAGGCATCCAAAAGGGAGTGCAAAAGTGCCACAACATGGCTGCTTTCACGGCTTTTTCCTTGGCAAGAAGCCTAACATAGGGCTGATTTACCTTCCCTGGGTTACTGTTAGGCTTAGGCCTAGGGCTAGGATTTTTGAAACTAGGAAGCCCTTAGCTCCAGGCACACTGCAGCTGTTCAAGGCATCCCAAGGGGAGTACAAAAGTGCAACAACATGGCAGCTTTCACAGCTTTTTCCTTGGCAAGAAGCCTAACACCAGGCTGATTTACTTTCCCAGGGTTACTGTTAGGCTTAGGCCTAGGGCTAGGATTTTTGAAACTAGGAGGCCCTTAGCTCCAGGCACACTGCAGCTGTTCAAGGCATCCCAAGGGGAGTACAAAAGTGCAACAACATGGCAGCTTTCACAGCTTTTTCCTTGGCAAGAAGCCTAACACCAGGCTGATTTACTTTCCCAGGGTTACTGTTAGGCTTAGGCCTAGGGCTAGGATTTTTGAAACTAGGAAGCCCTTAGCTCCAGGCACACTGCAGCTGTTCAAGGCATCCCAAGGGGAGTACAAAAGTGCAACAACATGGCAGCTTTCACAGCTTTTTCCTTGGCACCATCCCTATACCTAGGCTGATTTATCTGCCTAGGGTTAGGGTTAGGGTTCAGCCTAGGGCTTGGATTTCTTTAACCAGGAAGCCCTGAGTTCCAGGCTTACTTCATCTGCCAAATGCATCCCAAAGGGAGTGCAGAAGTGCCACAACATGGCTGCTTTCACGGCTTTTTCCTTGGCAAGAAGCCTAACATAAGGCTGATTTACCTTCCCAGGGTTACTGTTAGGCTTAGGCCTAGGGCTAGGATTTTTGAAACTAGGAAGCCCTTAGCTCCAGGCACACTGCAGCTGTTCAAGGCATCCCAAGGGGACTACAAAAGTGCAACAACATGGCTGCTTTCACGGCTTTTCCCTTAGGAAGAACCCTAATACTTGGCTGATTTACCTTCCTAGGGTTACTGTTAGGCTTAGGCCTAGGACTTTTAAAACCAGGAAGCCCTGGGCTCCAGGCACACTGCAGCTGCGAAAGGCATCCCAAGGGGAGCGCAAAAGTGACGCAACTTGGCTGCCACCACTGATATTTCCATGAGACCATCCCGAACCATAGGTTGATTTTCCTTCCTAGGGTTAAGGTTTGAGTTACGCCTAGGGTAAGGGTTCTATTAACCAGAAAGCCCTGAGTTCCAAGAACACAGCAGCTGCGAAGGACTAGCCAAGAAGAGCGCAAAAGTACCACAACATGCCTGCCTCCACAGCTTTTTCCTTGGGGACATGCCTAATTCCTGGCTGATTTGCCTTTCTCATCATAGGGTTGGGGTTCGGCCTAGGGCTAGGATTTTTAAAATCAGGAAGCCCTGAGTTCCAGGCACACTGGAGCTGTGAAAGGCATCCAAAAGGGAGTGCAAAAGTGCCACAACATGGCTGCTTTCACGGCTTTTTCCTTGGCAAGAAGCCTAACATCAGGCTGATTTACTTTCCCAGGGTTACTGTTAGGCTTAGGCCTAGGGCTAGGATTTTTGAAACTAGGAAGCCCTTAGCTCCAGGCACACTGCAGCTGTTCAAGGCATCCCAAGGGGAGTACAAAAGTGCAACAACATGGCAGCTTTCACAGCTTTTTCCTTGGCACCATCCCTATACCTAGGCTGATTTATCTGCCTAGGGTTAGGGTTAGGGTTCAGCCTAGGGCTTGGATTTCTTTAACCAGGAAGCCCTGAGTTCCAGGCTTACTTCATCTGCCAAAGGCATCCCAAAGGGAGTGCAGAAGTGCCACAACATGGCTGCTTTCACGGCTTTTCCCTTAGGAAGAACCCTAATACCCGGCTGATTTACCTTCCTAGGGTTACTGTTAGGCTTAGGCCTAGGACTTTTAAAACCAGGAAGCCCTGGGCTCCAGGCACACTGCAGCTGTGAAAGGCATCCCAAGGGGAGCGCAAAAGTGACGCAACTTGGCTGCCACCACTGATATTTCCATGAGACCATCCCGAACCATAGGTTGATTTTCCTTCCTAGGGTTAAGGTTTGAGTTACGCCTAGGGTAAGGGTTCTATTAACCAGAAAGCCCTGAGTTCCAAGAACACAGCAGCTGCGAAGGACTAGCCAAGAAGAGCGCAAAAGTACCACAACATGCCTGCCTCCACAGCTTTTTCCTTGGGGACATGCCTAATTCCTGGCTGATTTGCCTTTCTCGTCTTAGGGTTGGGGTTCGGCCTAGGGCTAGGATTTTTAAAATCAGGAAGCCCTGAGTTCCAGGCACACTGCAGCTGTGAAAGGCATCCAAAAGGGAGTGCAAAAGTGCCACAACATGGCTGCTTTCACGGCTTTTTCCTTGGCAAGAAGCCTAACATCAGGCTGATTTACTTTCCCAGGGTTACTGTTAGGCTTAGGCCTAGGGCTAGGATTTTTGAAACTAGGAAGCCCTTAGCTCCAGGCACACTGCAGCTGTTCAAGGCATCCCAAGGGGAGTACAAAAGTGCAACAACATGGCAGCTTTCACAGCTTTTTCCTTGGCACCATCCCTATACCTAGGCTGATTTATCTGCCTAGGGTTAGGGTTAGGGTTCAGCCTAGGGCTTGGATTTCTTTAACCAGGAAGCCCTGAGTTCCAGGCTTACTTCATCTGCCAAAGGCATCCCAAAGGGAGTGCAGAAGTGCCACAACATGGCTGCTTTCACGGCTTTTACCTTGGCAAGAAGCCTAACATCAGGCTGATTTACTTTCCCAGGGTTACTGTTAGGCTTAGGCCTAGGGCTAGGATTTTTGAAACTAGGAAGCCCTTAGCTCCAGTCACACTGCAGCTGCGAAAGGCATCCAAAGGGGAGCGCAAAAGTGACGCAACTTGGCTGCCACCACTGATATTTCCATGAGACCATCCCGAACCATAGGCTGATTTTCCTTCCTAGGGTTAAGGTTTGAGTTACGCCTAGGGAAAGGGTTCTATTAACCAGAAAGCCCTGAGTTCCAAGAACACAGCAGCTGCGAAGGACTAGCCAAGAAGAGCGCAAAAGTACCACAACATGCCTGCCTCCACAGCTTTTTCCTTGGGGACATGCCTAATTCCTGGCTGATTTGCCTTTCTCGTCATAGGGTTGGGGTTCGGCCTAGGGCTAGGATTTTTAAAAGCAGGAAGCCCTGAGTTCCAGGCACACTGGAGGTGTGAAAGGCATCCAAAAGGGAGTGCAGAAGTGCCACAACATGGCTGCTTTCACGGCTTGTTCCTTGGCAAGACGCCTAACACCAGGCTGACTTACCTTCCCAGGGTTACTATTAGGCTTAGGCCTAGGGCTACGATTTTTAAAACTAGGAAGCCCTTAGCTCCAGGCACACTGCAGCTGTTCAAGGCATCCCAAGGGGAGTACAAAAGTGCAACAACATGGCAGCTTTCACAGCTTTTTCCTTGGCACCATCCCTATACCTAGGCTGATTTATCTGCCTAGGGTTAGGGTTAGGGTTCAGCCTAGGGCTTGAATTTCTTTAACCAGGAAGCCCTGAGTTCCAGGCTTACTTCATCTGCCAAAGGCATCCCAAAGGGAGTGCAGAAGTGCCACAACATGGCTGCTTTCACGGCTTTTCCCTTAGGAAGAACCCTAATACCCGGCTGATTTACCTTCCTAGGGTTACTGTTAGGCTTAGGCCTAGGACTTTTAAAACCAGGAAGCCCTGGGCTCCAGGCACACTGCAGCTGTGAAAGGCATCCCAAGGGGAGCGCAAAAGTGACGCAACTTGGCTGCCACCACTGATATTTCCATGAGACCATCCCGAACCATAGGTTGATTTTCCTTCCTAGGGTTAAGGTTTGAGTTACGCCTAGGGTAAGGGTCTATTAACCAGAAAGCCCTGAGTTCCAAGAACACAGCAGCTGCGAAGGACTAGCCAAGAAGAGCGCAAAAGTACCACAACATGCCTGCCTCCACAGCTTTTTCCTTGGGGACATGCCTAATTCCTGGCTGATTTGCCTTTCTCGTCATAGGGTTGCGGTTCGGCCTAGGGCCAGGATTTTTAAAAGCAGGAAGCCCTGAGTTCCAGGCACACTGGAGCTGTGAAAGGCATCCAAAAGGGAGTGCAAAAGTGCCACAACATGGCTGCTTTCACGGCTTTTTCCTTGGCAAGAAGCCTAACACCAGGCTGATTTACTTTCCCAGGGTTACTGTTAGGCTTAGGCCTAGGGCTAGGATTTTTGAAACTAGGAGGCCCTTAGCTCCAGGCACACTGCAGCTGTTCAAGGCATCCCAAGGGGAGTACAAAAGTGCAACAACATGGCAGCTTTCACAGCTTTTTCCTTGGCAAGAAGCCTAACACCAGGCTGATTTACTTTCCCAGGGTTACTGTTAGGCTTAGGCCTAGGGCTAGGATTTTTGAAACTAGGAAGCCCTTAGCTCCAGGCACACTGCAGCTGTTCAAGGCATCCCAAGGGGAGTACAAAAGTGCAACAACATGGCAGCTTTCACAGCTTTTTCCTTGGCACCATCCCTATACCTAGGCTGATTTATCTGCCTAGGGTTAGGGTTAGGGTTCAGCCTAGGGCTTGGATTTCTTTAACCAGGAAGCCCTGAGTTCCAGGCTTACTTCATCTGCCAAAGGCATCCCAAAGGGAGTGCAGAAGTGCCACAACATGGCTGCTTTCACGGCTTTTTCCTTGGCAAGAAGCCTAACATAAGGCTGATTTACCTTCCCAGGGTTACTGTTAGGCTTAGGCCTAGGGCTAGGATTTTTGAAACTAGGAAGCCCTTAGCTCCAGGCACACTGCAGCTGTTCAAGGCATCCCAAGGGGACTACAAAAGTGCAACAACATGGCTGCTTTCACGGCTTTTTCCTTGGCAAGACGCCTAACACCAGGCTGACTTACCTTCCCAGGGTTACTATTAGGCTTAGGCCTAGGGCTAGGATTTTTAAAACTAGGAAGCCCTTAGCTCCAGGCACACTGCAGCTGTTCAAGGCATCCCAAGGGGAGTACAAAAGTTCAACAACATGGCAGCTTTCACAGCTTTTTCCTTGGCACCATCCCTATACCTAGGCTGATTTATCTGCCTAGGGTTAGGGTTAGGGTTCAGCCTAGGGCTTGGATTTCTTTAACCAGGAAGCCCTGAGTTCCAGGCTTACTTCATCTGCCAAAGGCATCCCAAAGGGAGTGCAGAAGTGCCACAACATGGCTGCTTTCATGGCTTTTCCCTTAGGAAGAACCCTAATACCCGGCTGATTTACCTTCCTAGGGTTACTGTTAGGCTTAGGCCTAGGACTTTTAAAACCAGGAAGCCCTGGGCTCCAGGCACACTGCAGCTGCAAAAGGCATCCCAAGGAGAGCGCAAAAGTGACGCAACTTGGCTGCCACCACTGATATTTCCATGAGACCATCCCGAACCATAGGCTGATTTTCCTTCCTAGGGTTAAGGTTTGAGTTACGCCTAGGGTAAGGGTTCTATTAACCAGAAAGCCCTGAGTTCCAAGAACACAGCAGCTGCGAAGGACTAGCCAAGAAGAGCGCAAAAGTACCACAACATGCCTGCCTCCACAGCTTTTTCCTTGGGGACATGCCTAATTCCTGGCTGATTTGCCTTTCTCGTCTTAGGGTTGGGGTTCGGCCTAGGGCTAGGATTTTTAAAAGCAGGAAGCCCTGAGTTCCAGGCACACTGGAGCTGTGAAAGGCATCCAAAAGGGAGTGCAAAAGTGCCACAACATGGCTGCTTTCACGGCTTTTTCCTTGGCAAGAAGCCTAACATCAGGCTGATTTACTTTCCCAGGGTTACTGTTAGGCTTAGGCCTAGGGCTAGGATTTTTGAAACTAGGAAGCCCTTAGCTCCAGGCACACTGCAGCTGTTCAAGGCATCCCAAGGGGAGTACAAAAGTGCAACAACATGGCAGCTTTCACAGCTTTTTCCTTGGCACCATCCCTATACCTAGGCTGATTTATCTGCCTAGGGTTAGGGTTAGGGTTCAGCCTAGGGCTTGGATTTCTTTAACCAGGAAGCCCTGAGTTCCAGGCTTACTTCATCTGCCAAAGGCATCCCAAAGGGAGTGCAGAAGTGCCACAACATGGCTGCTTTCACGGCTTTTTCCTTGGCAAGAAGCCTAACATCAGGCTGATTTACTTTCCCAGGGTTACTGTTAGGCTTAGGCCTAGGGCTAGGATTTTTGAAACTAGGAAGCCCTTAGCTCCAGGCACACTGCAGCTGTTCAAGGCATCCCAAGGGGAGTACAAAAGTGCAACAACATGGCAGCTTTCACAGCTTTTTCCTTGGCACCATCCCTATACCTAGGCTGATTTATCTGCCTAGGGTTAGGGTTAGGGTTCAGCCTAGGGCTTGAATTTTTTTTACCAGGAAGCCCTGAGTTCCAGGCTTACTTCATCTGCCAAAGGCATCCCAAAGGGAGTGCAGAAGTGCCACAACATGGCTGCTTTCACGGCTTTTCCCTTAGGAAGAACCCTAATACCCGGCTGATTTACCTTCCTAGGGTTACTGTTAGGCTTAGGCCTAGGACTTTTAAAACCAGGAAGCCCTGGGCTCCAGGCACACTGCAGCTGCAAAAGGCATCCCAAGGGGAGCGCAAAAGTGACGCAACTTGGCTGCCACCACTGATATTTCCATGAGACCATCCCGAACCATAGGCTGATTTTCCTTCCTAGGGTTAAGGTTTGAGTTACGCCTAGGGTAAGGGTTCTATTAACCAGAAAGCCCTGAGTTCCAAGAACACAGCAGCTGCGAAGGACTAGCCAAGAAGAGCGCAAAAGTACCACAACATGCCTGCCTCCACAGCTTTTTCCTTGGGGACATGCCTAATTCCTGGCTGATTTGCCTTTCTCGTCTTAGGGTTGGGGTTCGGCCTAGGGCTAGGATTTTTAAAAGCAGGAAGCCCTGAGTTCCAGGCACACTGGAGCTGTGAAAGGCATCCAAAAGGGAGTGCAGAAGTGCCACAACATGGCTGCTTTCACGGCTTGTTCCTTGGCAAGACGCCTAACACCAGGCTGACTTACCTTCCCAGGGTTACTATTAGGCTTAGGCCTAGGGCTAGGATTTTTAAAACTAGGAAGCCCTTAGCTCCAGGCACACTGCAGCTGTTCAAGGCATCCCAAGGGGAGTACAAAAGTGCAACAACATGGCAGCTTTCACAGCTTTTTCCTTGGCACCATCCCTATACCTAGGCTGATTTATCTGCCTAGGGTTAGGGTTAGGGTTCAGCCTAGGGCTTGAATTTCTTTAACCAGGAAGCCCTGAGTTCCAGGCTTACTTCATCTGCCAAAGGCATCCCAAAGGGAGTGCAGAAGTGCCACAACATGGCTGCTTTCACGGCTTTTCCCTTAGGAAGAACCCTAATACCCGGCTGATTTACCTTCCTAGGGTTACTGTTAGGCTTAGGCCTAGGACTTTTAAAACCAGGAAGCCCTGGGCTCCAGGCACACTGCAGCTGCAAAAGGCATCCCAAGGGGAGCGCAAAAGTGACGCAACTTGGCTGCCACCACTGATATTTCCATGAGACCATCCCGAACCATAGGTTGATTTTCCTTCCTAGGGTTAAGGTTTGAGTTACGCCTAGGGTAAGGGTCTATTAACCAGAAAGCCCTGAGTTCCAAGAACACAGCAGCTGCGAAGGACTAGCCAAGAAGAGCGCAAAAGTACCACAACATGCCTGCCTCCACAGCTTTTTCCTTGGGGACATGCCTAATTCCTGGCTGATTTGCCTTTCTCGTCTTAGGGTTGGGGTTCGGCCTAGGGCTAGGATTTTTAAAAGCAGGAAGCCCTGAGTTCCAGGCACACTGGAGCTGTGAAAGGCATCCAAAAGGGAGTGCAAAAGTGCCACAACATGGCTGCTTTCACGGCTTTTTCCTTGGCAAGAAGCCTAACACCAGGCTGATTTGCCTTCCCAGGGTTACTGTTAGGCTTAGGCCTAGGGCTAGGATTTTTAAAACTAGGAAGCCCTGGGCTCCAGGCACACTGCAGCTGTTCAAGGCATCCCAAGGGGAGTACAAAAGTGCAACAACATGGCAGCTTTCACAGCTTTTTCCTTGGCACCATCCCTATACCTAGGCTGATTTATCTGCCTAGGGTTAGGGTTAGGCTTCAGCCTAGGGCTTGAATTTTTTTTAACCAGGAAGCCCTGAGTTCCAGGCTTACTTCATCTGCCAAAGGCATCCCAAAGGGAGTGCAGAAGTGCCACAACATGGCTGCTTTCACGGCTTTTCCCTTAGGAAGAACCCTAATACCCGGCTGATTTACCTTCCTAGGGTTACTGTTAGGCTTAGGCCTAGGACTTTTAAAACCAGGAAGCCCTGGGCTCCAGGCACACTGCAGCTGCAAAAGGCATCCCAAGGAGAGCGCAAAAGTGACGCAACTTGGCTGCCACCACTGATATTTCCATGAGACCATCCCGAACCATAGGCTGATTTTCCTTCCTAGGGTTAAGGTTTGAGTTACGCCTAGGGTAAGGGTTCTATTAACCAGCAAGCCCTGAGTTCCAAGAACACAGCAGCTGCGAAGGACTAGCCAAGAAGAGCGCAAAAGTACCACAACATGCCTGCCTCCACAGCTTTTTCCTTGGGGACATGCCTAATTCCTGGCTGATTTGCCTTTCTCGTCTTAGGGTTGGGGTTCGGCCTAGGGCTAGGATTTTTAAAATCAGGAAGCCCTGAGTTCCAGGCACACTGGAGCTGTGAAAGGCATCCAAAAGGGAGTGCAAAAGTGCCACAACATGGCTGCTTTCACGGCTTTTTCCTTGGCAAGAAGCCTAACATCAGGCTGATTTACTTTCCCAGGGTTACTGTTAGGCTTAGGCCTAGGGCTAGGATTTTTGAAACTAGGAAGCCCTTAGCTCCAGGCACACTGCAGCTGTTCAAGGCATCCCAAGGGGAGTACAAAAGTGCAACAACATGGCAGCTTTCACAGCTTTTTCCTTGGCACCATCCCTATACCTAGGCTGATTTATCTGCCTAGGGTTAGGGTTAGGGTTCAGCCTAGGGCTTGGATTTCTTTAACCAGGAAGCCCTGAGTTCCAGGCTTACTTCATCTGCCAAAGGCATCCCAAAGGGAGTGCAGAAGTGCCACAACATGGCTGCTTTCACGGCTTTTTCCTTGGCAAGAAGCCTAACATCAGGCTGATTTACTTTCCCAGGGTTACTGTTAGGCTTAGGCCTAGGGCTAGGATTTTTGAAACTAGGAAGCCCTTAGCTCCAGGCACACTGCAGCTGTTCAAGGCATCCCAAGGGGAGTACAAAAGTGCAACAACATGGCAGCTTTCACAGCTTTTTCCTTGGCACCATCCCTATACCTGGGCTGATTTATCTGCCTAGGGTTAGGGTTAGGGTTCAGCCTAGGGCTTGAATTTTTTTTACCAGGAAGCCCTGAGTTCCAGGCTTACTTCATCTGCCAAAGGCATCCCAAAGGGAGTGCAGAAGTGCCACAACATGGCTGCTTTCACGGCTTTTCCCTTAGGAAGAACCCTAATACCCGGCTGATTTACCTTCCTAGGGTTACTGTTAGGCTTAGGCCTAGGACTTTTAAAACCAGGAAGCCCTGGGCTCCAGGCACACTGCAGCTGCGAAAGGCATCCCAAGGGGAGCGCAAAAGTGACGCAACTTGGCTGCCACCACTGATATTTCCATGAGACCATCCCGAACCATAGGCTGATTTTCCTTCCTAGGGTTAAGGTTTGAGTTACGCCTAGGGTAAGGGTTCTATTAACCAGAAAGCCCTGAGTTCCAAGAACACAGCAGCTGCGAAGGACTAGCCAAGAAGAGCGCAAAAGTACCACAACATGCCTGCCTCCACAGCTTTTTCCTTGGGGACATGCCTAATTCCTGGCTGATTTGCCTTTCTCGTCATAGGGTTGGGGTTCGGCCTAGGGCTAGGATTTTTAAAAGCAGGAAGCCCTGAGTTCCAGGCACACTGGAGCTGTGAAAGGCATCCAAAAGGGAGTGCAGAAGTGCCACAACATGGCTGCTTTCACGGCTTGTTCCTTGGCAAGACGCCTAACACCAGGCTGACTTACCTTCCCAGGGTTACTATTAGGCTTAGGCCTAGGGCTAGGATTTTTAAAACTAGGAAGCCCTTAGCTCCAGGCACACTGCAGCTGTTCAAGGCATCCCAAGGGGAGTACAAAAGTGCAACAACATGGCAGCTTTCACAGCTTTTTCCTTGGCACCATCCCTATACCTAGGCTGATTTATCTGCCTAGGGTTAGGGTTAGGGTTCAGCCTAGGGCTTGAATTTCTTTAACCAGGAAGCCCTGAGTTCCAGGCTTACTTCATCTGCCAAAGGCATCCCAAAGGGAGTGCAGAAGTGCCACAACATGGCTGCTTTCACGGCTTTTCCCTTAGGAAGAACCCTAATACCCGGCTGATTTACCTTCCTAGGGTTACTGTTAGGCTTAGGCCTAGGACTTTTAAAACCAGGAAGCCCTGGGCTCCAGGCACACTGCAGCTGCAAAAGGCATCCCAAGGGGAGCGCAAAAGTGACGCAACTTGGCTGCCACCACTGATATTTCCATGAGACCATCCCGAACCATAGGTTGATTTTCCTTCCTAGGGTTAAGGTTTGAGTTACGCCTAGGGTAAGGGTCTATTAACCAGAAAGCCCTGAGTTCCAAGAACACAGCAGCTGCGAAGGACTAGCCAAGAAGAGCGCAAAAGTACCACAACATGCCTGCCTCCACAGCTTTTTCCTTGGGGACATGCCTAATTCCTGGCTGATTTGCCTTTCTCGTCTTAGGGTTGGGGTTCGGCCTAGGGCTAGGATTTTTAAAAGCAGGAAGCCCTGAGTTCCAGGCACACTGGAGCTGTGAAAGGCATCCAAAAGGGAGTGCAAAAGTGCCACAACATGGCTGCTTTCATGGCTTTTTCCTTGGCAAGAAGCCTAACATCAGGCTGATTTACCTTCCCTGGGTTACTGTTAGGCTTAGGCCTAGGGCTAGGATTTTTGAAACTAGGAAGCCCTTAGCTCCAGGCACACTGCAGCTGTTCAAGGCATCCCAAGGGGAGTACAAAAGTGCAACAACATGGCAGCTTTCACAGCTTTTTCCTTGGCAAGAAGCCTAACACCAGGCTGATTTACTTTCCCAGGGTTACTGTTAGGCTTAGGCCTAGGGCTAGGATTTTTGAAACTAGGAGGCCCTTAGCTCCAGGCACACTGCAGCTGTTCAAGGCATCCCAAGGGGAGTACAAAAGTGCAACAACATGGCAGCTTTCACAGCTTTTTCCTTGGCAAGAAGCCTAACACCAGGCTGATTTACTTTCCCAGGGTTACTGTTAGGCTTAGGCCTAGGGCTAGGATTTTTGAAACTAGGAAGCCCTTAGCTCCAGGCACACTGCAGCTTTTCAAGGCATCCCAAGGGGAGTACAAAAGTGCAACAACATGGCAGCTTTCACAGCTTTTTCCTTGGCACCATCCCTATACCTAGGCTGATTTATCTGCCTAGGGTTAGGGTTAGGGTTCAGCCTAGGGCTTGGATTTCTTTAACCAGGAAGCCCTGAGTTCCAGGCTTACTTCATCTGCCAAATGCATCCCAAAGGGAGTGCAGAAGTGCCACAACATGGCTGCTTTCACGGCTTTTTCCTTGGCAAGAAGCCTAACATAAGGCTGATTTACCTTCCCAGGGTTACTGTTAGGCTTAGGCCTAGGGCTAGGATTTTTGAAACTAGGAAGCCCTTAGCTCCAGGCACACTGCAGCTGTTCAAGGCATCCCAAGGGGACTACAAAAGTGCAACAACATGGCTGCTTTCACGGCTTTTCCCTTAGGAAGAACCCTAATACTTGGCTGATTTACCTTCCTAGGGTTACTGTTAGGCTTAGGCCTAGGACTTTTAAAACCAGGAAGCCCTGGGCTCCAGGCACACTGCAGCTGCGAAAGGCATCCCAAGGGGAGCGCAAAAGTGACGCAACTTTGCTGCCACCACTGATATTTCCATGAGACCATCCCGAACCATAGGTTGATTTTCCTTCCTAGGGTTAAGGTTTGAGTTACGCCTAGGGTAAGGGTTCTATTAACCAGAAAGCCCTGAGTTCCAAGAACACAGCAGCTGCGAAGGACTAGCCAAGAAGAGCGCAAAAGTACCACAACATGCCTGCCTCCACAGCTTTTTCCTTGGGGACATGCCTAATTCCTGGCTGATTTGCCTTTCTCATCATAGGGTTGGGGTTCGGCCTAGGGCTAGGATTTTTAAAATCAGGAAGCCCTGAGTTCCAGGCACACTGGAGCTGTGAAAGGCATCCAAAAGGGAGTGCAAAAGTGCCACAACATGGCTGCTTTCACGGCTTTTTCCTTGGCAAGAAGCCTAACATCAGGCTGATTTACTTTCCCAGGGTTACTGTTAGGCTTAGGCCTAGGGCTAGGATTTTTGAAACTAGGAAGCCCTTAGCTCCAGGCACACTGCAGCTGTTCAAGGCATCCCAAGGGGAGTACAAAAGTGCAACAACATGGCAGCTTTCACAGCTTTTTCCTTGGCACCATCCCTATACCTAGGCTGATTTATCTGCCTAGGGTTAGGGTTAGGGTTCAGCCTAGGGCTTGGATTTCTTTAACCAGGAAGCCCTGAGTTCCAGGCTTACTTCATCTGCCAAAGGCATCCCAAAGGGAGTGCAGAAGTGCCACAACATGGCTGCTTTCACGGCTTTTCCCTTAGGAAGAACCCTAATACCCGGCTGATTTACCTTCCTAGGGTTACTGTTAGGCTTAGGCCTAGGACTTTTAAAACCAGGAAGCCCTGGGCTCCAGGCACACTGCAGCTGTGAAAGGCATCCCAAGGGGAGCGCAAAAGTGACGCAACTTGGCTGCCACCACTGATATTTCCATGAGACCATCCCGAACCATAGGTTGATTTTCCTTCCTAGGGTTAAGGTTTGAGTTACGCCTAGGGTAAGGGTTCTATTAACCAGAAAGCCCTGAGTTCCAAGAACACAGCAGCTGCGAAGGACTAGCCAAGAAGAGCGCAAAAGTACCACAACATGCCTGCCTCCACAGCTTTTTCCTTGGGGACATGCCTAATTCCTGGCTGATTTGCCTTTCTCGTCTTAGGGTTGGGGTTCGGCCTAGGGCTAGGATTTTTAAAATCAGGAAGCCCTGAGTTCCAGGCACACTGGAGCTGTGAAAGGCATCCAAAAGGGAGTGCAAAAGTGCCACAACATGGCTGCTTTCACGGCTTTTTCCTTGGCAAGAAGCCTAACATCAGGCTGATTTACTTTCCCAGGGTTACTGTTAGGCTTAGGCCTAGGGCTAGGATTTTTGAAACTAGGAAGCCCTTAGCTCCAGGCACACTGCAGCTGTTCAAGGCATCCCAAGGGGAGTACAAAAGTGCAACAACATGGCAGCTTTCACAGCTTTTTCCTTGGCACCATCCCTATACCTAGGCTGATTTATCTGCCTAGGGTTAGGGTTAGGGTTCAGCCTAGGGCTTGGATTTCTTTAACCAGGAAGCCCTGAGTTCCAGGCTTACTTCATCTGCCAAAGGCATCCCAAAGGGAGTGCAGAAGTGCCACAACATGGCTGCTTTCACGGCTTTTACCTTGGCAAGAAGCCTAACATCAGGCTGATTTACTTTCCCAGGGTTACTGTTAGGCTTAGGCCTAGGGCTAGGATTTTTGAAACTAGGAAGCCCTTAGCTCCAGTCACACTGCAGCTGCGAAAGGCATCCAAAGGGGAGCGCAAAAGTGACGCAACTTGGCTGCCACCACTGATATTTCCATGAGACCATCCCGAACCATAGGCTGATTTTCCTTCCTAGGGTTAAGGTTTGAGTTACGCCTAGGGAAAGGGTTCTATTAACCAGAAAGCCCTGAGTTCCAAGAACACAGCAGCTGCGAAGGACTAGCCAAGAAGAGCGCAAAAGTACCACAACATGCCTGCCTCCACAGCTTTTTCCTTGGGGACATGCCTAATTCCTGGCTGATTTGCCTTTCTCGTCATAGGGTTGGGGTTCGGCCTAGGGCTAGGATTTTTAAAAGCAGGAAGCCCTGAGTTCCAGGCACACTGGAGCTGTGAAAGGCATCCAAAAGGGAGTGCAGAAGTGCCACAACATGGCTGCTTTCACGGCTTGTTCCTTGGCAAGACGCCTAACACCAGGCTGACTTACCTTCCCAGGGTTACTATTAGGCTTAGGCCTAGGGCTACGATTTTTAAAACTAGGAAGCCCTTAGCTCCAGGCACACTGCAGCTGTTCAAGGCATCCCAAGGGGAGTACAAAAGTGCAACAACATGGCAGCTTTCACAGCTTTTTCCTTGGCACCATCCCTATACCTAGGCTGATTTATCTGCCTAGGGTTAGGGTTAGGGTTCAGCCTAGGGCTTGAATTTCTTTAACCAGGAAGCCCTGAGTTCCAGGCTTACTTCATCTGCCAAAGGCATCCCAAAGGGAGTGCAGAAGTGCCACAACATGGCTGCTTTCACGGCTTTTCCCTTAGGAAGAACCCTAATACCCGGCTGATTTACCTTCCTAGGGTTACTGTTAGGCTTAGGCCTAGGACTTTTAAAACCAGGAAGCCCTGGGCTCCAGGCACACTGCAGCTGTGAAAGGCATCCCAAGGGGAGCGCAAAAGTGACGCAACTTGGCTGCCACCACTGATATTTCCATGAGACCATCCCGAACCATAGGTTGATTTTCCTTCCTAGGGTTAAGGTTTGAGTTACGCCTAGGGTAAGGGTCTATTAACCAGAAAGCCCTGAGTTCCAAGAACACAGCAGCTGCGAAGGACTACCCAAGAAGAGCGCAAAAGTACCACAACATGCCTGCCTCCACAGCTTTTTCCTTGGGGACATGCCTAATTCCTGGCTGATTTGCCTTTCTCGTCATAGGGTTGCGGTTCGGCCTAGGGCCAGGATTTTTAAAAGCAGGAAGCCCTGAGTTCCAGGCACACTGCAGCTGTGAAAGGCATCCAAAAGGGAGTGCAAAAGTGCCACAACATGGCTGCTTTCACGGTTTTTTCCTGGGCAAGAAGCCTAACACCAGGCTGATTTACTTTCCCAGGGTTACTGTTAGGCTTAGGCCTAGGGCTAGGATTTTTGAAACTAGGAGGCCCTTAGCTCCAGGCACACTGCAGCTGTTCAAGGCATCCCAAGGGGAGTACAAAAGTGCAACAACATGGCAGCTTTCACAGCTTTTTCCTTGGCAAGAAGCCTAACACCAGGCTGATTTACTTTCCCAGGGTTACTGTTAGGCTTAGGCCTAGGGCTAGGATTTTTGAAACTAGGAAGCCCTTAGCTCCAGGCACACTGCAGCTGTTCAAGGCATCCCAAGGGGAGTACAAAAGTGCAACAACATGGCAGCTTTCACAGCTTTTTCCTTGGCACCATCCCTATACCTAGGCTGATTTATCTGCCTAGGGTTAGGGTTAGGGTTCAGCCTAGGGCTTGGATTTCTTTAACCAGGAAGCCCTGAGTTCCAGGCTTACTTCATCTGCCAAAGGCATCCCAAAGGGAGTGCAGAAGTGCCACAACATGGCTGCTTTCACGGCTTTTCCCTTAGGAAGAACCCTAATACCCGGCTGATTTACCTTCCTAGGGTTACTGTTAGGCTTAGGCCTAGGACTTTTAAAACCAGGAAGCCCTGGGCTCCAGGCACACTGCAGCTGCGAAAGGCATCCAAAGGGGAGCGCAAAAGTGACGCAACTTGGCTGCCACCACTGATATTTCCATGAGACCATCCCGAACCATAGGTTGATTTTCCTTCCTAGGGTTAAGGTTTGAGTTACGCCTAGGGTAAGGGTTCTATTAACCAGAAAGCCCTGAGTTCCAAGAACACAGCAGCTGCGAAGGACTAGCCAAGAAGAGCGCAAAAGTACCACAACATGCCTGCCTCCACAGCTTTTTCCTTGGGGACATGCCTAATTCCTGGCTGATTTGCCTTTCTCATCATAGGGTTGGGGTTCGGCCTAGGGCTAGGATTTTTAAAATCAGGAAGCCCTGAGTTCCAGGCACACTGGAGCTGTGAAAGGCATCCAAAAGGGAGTGCAAAAGTGCCACAACATGGCTGCTTTCACGGCTTTTTCCTTGGCAAGAAGCCTAACATCAGGCTGATTTACTTTCCCAGGGTTACTGTTAGGCTTAGGCCTAGGGCTAGGATTTTTGAAACTAGGAAGCCCTTAGCTCCAGGCACACTGCAGCTGTTCAAGGCATCCCAAGGGGAGTACAAAAGTGCAACAACATGGCAGCTTTCACAGCTTTTTCCTTGGCACCATCCCTATACCTAGGCTGATTTATCTGCCTAGGGTTAGGGTTAGGGTTCAGCCTAGGGCTTGGATTTCTTTAACCAGGAAGCCCTGAGTTCCAGGCTTACTTCATCTGCCAAAGGCATCCCAAAGGGAGTGCAGAAGTGCCACAACATGGCTGCTTTCACGGCTTTTTCCTTGGCAAGAAGCCTAACATCAGGCTGATTTACTTTCCCAGGGTTACTGTTAGGCTTAGGCCTAGGGCTAGGATTTTTGAAACTAGGAAGCCCTTAGCTCCAGGCACACTGCAGCTGTTCAAGGCATCCCAAGGGGAGTACAAAAGTGCAACAACATGGCAGCTTTCACAGCTTTTTCCTTGGCACCATCCCTATACCTGGGCTGATTTATCTGCCTAGGGTTAGGGTTAGGGTTCAGCCTAGGGCTTGAATTTTTTTTACCAGGAAGCCCTGAGTTCCAGGCTTACTTCATCTGCCAAAGGCATCCCAAAGGGAGTGCAGAAGTGCCACAACATGGCTGCTTTCACGGCTTTTCCCTTAGGAAGAACCCTAATACCCGGCTGATTCACCTTCCTAGGGTTACTGTTAGGCTTAGGCCTAGGACTTTTAAAACCAGGAAGCCCTGGGCTCCAGGCACACTGCAGCTGCAAAAGGCATCCCAAGGGGAGCGCAAAAGTGATGCAACTTGGCTGCCACCACTGATATTTCCATGAGACCATCCCGAACCATAGGTTGATTTTCCTTCCTAGGGTTAAGGTTTGAGTTACGCCTAGGGTAAGGGTCTATTAACCAGAAAGCCCTGAGTTCCAAGAACACAGCAGCTGCGAAGGACTAGCCAAGAAGAGCGCAAAAGTACCACAACATGCCTGCCTCCACAGCTTTTTCCTTGGGGACATGCCTAATTCCTGGCTGATTTGCCTTTCTCGTCTTAGGGTTGGGGTTCGGCCTAGGGCTAGGATTTTTAAAAGCAGGAAGCCCTGAGTTCCAGGCACACTGGAGCTGTGAAAGGCATCCAAAAGGGAGTGCAAAAGTGCCACAACATGGCTGCTTTCACGGCTTTTTCCTTGGCAAGAAGCCTAACACCAGGCTGATTTGCCTTCCCAGGGTTACTGTTAGGCTTAGGCCTAGGGCTAGGATTTTTAAAACTAGGAAGCCCTGGGCTCCAGGCACACTGCAGCTGTTCAAGGCATCCCAAGGGGAGTACAAAAGTGCAACAACATGGCAGCTTTCACAGCTTTTTCCTTGGCACCATCCCTATACCTGGGCTGATTTATCTGCCTAGGGTTAGGGTTAGGCTTCAGCCTAGGGCTTGAATTTTTTTTAACCAGGAAGCCCTGAGTTCCAGGCTTACTTCATCTGCCAAAGGCATCCCAAAGGGAGTGCAGAAGTGCCACAACATGGCTGCTTTCACGGCTTTTCCCTTAGGAAGAACCCTAATACCCGGCTGATTTACCTTCCTAGGGTTACTGTTAGGCTTAGGCCTAGGACTTTTAAAACCAGGAAGCCCTGGGCTCCAGGCACACTGCAGCTGTGAAAGGCATCCCAAGGGCAGCGCAAAAGTGACGCAACTTGGCTGCCACCACTGATATTTCCATGAGACCATCCCGAACCATAGGATGATTTTCCTTCCTAGGGTTAAGCTTTGAGTTACGCCTAGGGTAAGGGTTCTATTAACCAGAAAGCCCTGAGTTCCAAGAACACAGCAGCTGCGAAGGACTAGCCAAGAAGAGCGCAAAAGTACCACAACATGCCTGCCTCCACAGCTTTTTCCTTGGGGACATGCCTAATTCCTGGCTGATTTGCCTTTCTCGTCTTAGGGTTGGGGTTCGGCCTAGGGCTAGGATTTTTAAAATCAGGAAGCCCTGAGTTCCAGGCACACTGGAGCTGTGAAAGGCATCCAAAAGGGAGTGCAAAAGTGCCACAACATGGCTGCTTTCACGGCTTTTTCCTTGGCAAGAAGCCTAACATCAGGCTGATTTACTTTCCCAGGGTTACTGTTAGGCTTAGGCCTAGGGCTAGGATTTTTGAAACTAGGAAGCCCTTAGCTCCAGGCACACTGCAGCTGTTCAAGGCATCCCAAGGGGAGTACAAAAGTGCAACAACATGGCAGCTTTCACAGCTTTTTCCTTGGCACCATCCCTATACCTAGGCTGATTTATCTGCCTAGGGTTAGGGTTAGGGTTCAGCCTAGGGCTTGGATTTCTTTAACCAGGAAGCCCTGAGTTCCAGGCTTACTTCATCTGCCAAAGGCATCCCAAAGGGAGTGCAGAAGTGCCACAACATGGCTGCTTTCACGGCTTTTTCCTTGGCAAGAAGCCTAACATCAGGCTGATTTACTTTCCCAGGGTTACTGTTAGGCTTAGGCCTAGGGCTAGGATTTTTGAAACTAGGAAGCCCTTAGCTCCAGGCACACTGCAGCTGTTCAAGGCATCCCAAGGGGAGTACAAAAGTGCAACAACATGGCAGCTTTCACAGCTTTTTCCTTGGCACCATCCCTATACCTGGGCTGATTTATCTGCCTAGGGTTAGGGTTAGGGTTCAGCCTAGGGCTTGAATTTTTTTTACCAGGAAGCCCTGAGTTCCAGGCTTACTTCATCTGCCAAAGGCATCCCAAAGGGAGTGCAGAAGTGCCACAACATGGCTGCTTTCACGGCTTTTCCCTTAGGAAGAACCCTAATAACCGGCTGATTTACCTTCCTAGGGTTACTGTTAGGCTTAGGCCTAGGACTTTTAAAACCAGGAAGCCCTGGGCTCCAGGCACACTGCAGCTGCGAAAGGCATCCAAAGGGGAGCGCAAAAGTGACGCAACTTGGCTGCCACCACTGATATTTCCATGAGACCATCCCGAACCATAGGCTGATTTTCCTTCCTAGGGTTAAGGTTTGAGTTACGCCTAGGGTAAGGGCTCTATTAACCAGAAAGCCCTGAGTTCCAAGAACACAGCAGCTGCGAAGGACTAGCCAAGAAGAGCGCAAAAGTACCACAACATGCCTGCCTCCACAGCTTTTTCCTTGGGGACATGCCTAATTCCTGGCTGATTTGCCTTTCTCGTCATAGGGTTGGGGTTCGGCCTAGGGCTAGGATTTTTAAAAGCAGGAAGCCCTGAGTTCCAGGCACACTGGAGCTGTGAAAGGCATCCAAAAGGGAGTGCAGAAGTGCCACAACATGGCTGCTTTCACGGCTTGTTCCTTGGCAAGACGCCTAACACCAGGCTGACTTACCTTCCCAGGGTTACTATTAGGCTTAGGCCTAGGGCTAGGATTTTTGAAACTAGGAAGCCCTTAGCTCCAGGCACACTGCAGCTGTTCAAGGCATCCCAAGGGGAGTACAAAAGTGCAACAACATGGCAGCTTTCACAGCTTTTTCCTTGGCACCATCCCTATACCTAGGCTGATTTATCTGCCTAGGGTTAGGGTTAGGGTTCAGCCTAGGGCTTGAATTTCTTTAACCAGGAAGCCCTGAGTTCCAGGCTTACTTCATCTGCCAAAGGCATCCCAAAGGGAGTGCAGAAGTGCCACAACATGGCTGCTTTCACGGCTTTTCCCTTAGGAAGAACCCTAATACCCGGCTGATTTACCTTCCTAGGGTTACTGTTAGGCTTAGGCCTAGGACTTTTAAAACCAGGAAGCCCTGGGCTCCAGGCACACTGCAGCTGCAAAAGGCATCCCAAGGGGAGCGCAAAAGTGACGCAACTTGGCTGCCACCACTGATATTTCCATGAGACCATCCCGAACCATAGGTTGATTTTCCTTCCTAGGGTTAAGGTTTGAGTTACGCCTAGGGTAAGGGTCTATTAACCAGCAAGCCCTGAGTTCCAAGAACACAGCAGCTGCGAAGGACTAGCCAAGAAGAGCGCAAAAGTACCACAACATGCCTGCCTCCACAGCTTTTTCCTTGGGGACATGCCTAATTCCTGGCTGATTTGCCTTTCTCGTCTTAGGGTTGCGGTTTGGCTTAGGGCCAGGATTTTTAAAAGCAGGAAGCCCTGAGTTCCAGGCACACTGCAGCTGTGAAAGGCATCCAAAAGGGAGTGCAAAAGTGCCACAACATGGCTGCTTTCACGGCTTTTTCCTTGGCAAGAAGCCTAACACCAGGCTGATTTACTTTCCCAGGGTTACTGTTAGGCTTAGGCCTAGGGCTAGGATTTTTGAAACTAGGAAGCCCTGGGCTCCAGGCACACTGCAGCTGTTCAAGGCATCCCAAGGGGAGTACAAAAGTGCAACAACATGGCATCTTTCACAGCTTTTTCCTTGGCACCATCCCTATACCTAGGCTGATTTATCTGCCTAGGGTTAGGGTTAGGGTTCAGCCTAGGGCTTGGATTTCTTTAACCAGGAAGCCCTGAGTTCCAGGCTTACTTCATCTGCCAAAGGCATCCCAAAGGGAGTGCAGAAGTGCCACAACATGGCTGCTTTCACGGCTTTTCCCTTAGGAAGAACCCTAATACCCGGCTGATTTACCTTCCTAGGGTTACTGTTAGGCTTAGGCCTAGGACTTTTAAAACCAGGAAGCCCTGGGCTCCAGGCACACTGCAGCTGCAAAAGGCATCCCAAGGGGAGCGCAAAAGTGACGCAACTTGGCTGCCACCACTGATATTTCCATGAGACCATCCCGAACCATAGGCTGATTTTCCTTCCTAGGGTTAAGGTTTGAGTTACGCCTAGGGTAAGGGTTCTATTAACCAGAAAGCCCTGAGTTCCAAGAACACAGCAGCTGCGAAGGACTAGCCAAGAAGAGCGCAAAAGTACCACAACATGCCTGCCTCCACAGCTTTTTCCTTGGGGACATGCCTAATTCCTGGCTGATTTGCCTTTCTCGTCTTAGGGTTGCGGTTCGGCCTAGGGCTAGGATTTTTAAAAGCAGGAAGCCCTGAGTTCCAGGCACACTGGAGCTGTGAAAGGCATCCAAAAGGGAGTGCAAAAGTGCCACAACATGGCTGCTTTCACGGCTTTTTCCTTGGCAAGAAGCCTAACATCAGGCTGATTTACTTTCCCAGGGTTACTGTTAGGCTTAGGCCTAGGGCTAGGATTTTTGAAACTAGGAGGCCCTTAGCTCCAGGCACACTGCAGCTGTTCAAGGCATCCCAAGGGGAGTACAAAAGTGCAACAACATGGCAGCTTTCACAGCTTTTTCCTTGGCACCATCCCTATACCTAGGCTGATTTATCTGCCTAGGGTTAGGGTTAGGCTTCAGCCTAGGGCTTGAATTTTTTTTACCAGGAAGCCCTGAGTTCCAGGCTTACTTCATCTGCCAAAGGCATCCCAAAGGGAGTGCAGAAGTGCCACAACATGGCTGCTTTCACGGCTTTTCCCTTAGGAAGAACCCTAATACCCGGCTGATTTACCTTCCTAGGGTTACTGTTAGGCTTAGGCCTAGGACTTTTAAAACCAGGAAGCCCTGGGCTCCAGGCACACTGCAGCTGCAAAAGGCATCCCAAGGGGAGCGCAAAAGTGACGCAACTTGGCTGCCACCACTGATATTTCCATGAGACCATCCCGAACCATAGGCTGATTTTCCTTCCTAGGGTTAAGGTTTGAGTTACGCCTAGGGTAAGGGTTCTATTAACCAGAAAGCCCTGAGTTCCAAGAACACAGCAGCTGTGAAGGACTAGCCAAGAAGAGCGCAAAAGTACCACAACATGCCTGCCTCCACAGCTTTTTCCTTGGGGACATGCCTAATTCCTGGCTGATTTGCCTTTCTCGTCTTAGGGTTGGGGTTCGGCCTAGGGCTAGGATTTTTAAAAGCAGGAAGCCCTGAGTTCCAGGCACACTGGAGCTGTGAAAGGCATCCAAAAGGGAGTGCAAAAGTGCCACAACATGGCTGCTTTCACGGCTTTTTCCTTGGCAAGAAACCTAACATCAGGCTGATTTACTTTCCCAGGGTTACTGTTAGGCTTAGGCCTAGGGCTAGGATTTTTGAAACTAGGAAGCCCTGGGCTCCAGGCACACTGCAGCTGTTCAAGGCATCCCAAGGGGAGTACAAAAGTGCAACAACATGGCAGCTTTCACAGCTTTTTCCTTGGCACCATCCCTATACCTAGGCTGATTTATCTGCCTAGGGTTAGGGTTAGGGTTCAGCCTAGGGCTTGGATTTCTTTAACCAGGAAGCCCTGAGTTCCAGGCTTACTTCATCTGCCAAAGGCATCCCAAAGGGAGTGCAGAAGTGCCACAACATGGCTGCTTTCACGGCTTTTCCCTTAGGAAGAACCCTAATACCCGGCTGATTTACCTTCCTAGGGTTACTGTTAGGCTTAGGCCTAGGACTTTTAAAACCAGGAAGCCCTGGGCTCCAGGCACACTGCAGCTGCAAAAGGCATCCCAAGGGGAGCGCAAAAGTGACGCAACTTGGCTGCCACCACTGATATTTCCATGAGACCATCCCGAACCATAGGCTGATTTTCCTTCCTAGGGTTAAAGTTTGAGTTACGCCTAGGGTAAGGGTTCTATTAACCAGAAAGCCCTGAGTTCCAAGAACACAGCAGCTGCGAAGGACTAGCCAAGAAGAGCGCAAAAGTACCACAACATGCCTGCCTCCACAGCTTTTTCCTTGGGGACATGCCTAATTCCTGGCTGATTTGCCTTTCTCGTCTTAGGGTTGGGGTTCGGCCTAGGGCTAGGATTTTTAAAAGCAGGAAGCCCTGAGTTCCAGGCACACTGGAGCTGTGAAAGGCATCCAAAAGGGAGTGCAAAAGTGCCACAACATGGCTGCTTTCACGGCTTTTTCCTTGGCAAGAAGCCTAACATCAGGCTGATTTACTTTCCCAGGGTTACTGTTAGGCTTAGGCCTAGGGCTAGGATTTTTGAAACTAGGAAGCCCTTAGCTCCAGGCACACTGCAGCTGTTCAAGGCATCCCAAGGGGAGTACAAAAGTGCAACAACATGGCAGCTTTCACAGCTTTTTCCTTGGCACCATCCCTATACCTAGGCTGATTTATCTGCCTAGGGTTAGGGTTAGGGTTCAGCCTAGGGCTTGGATTTCTTTAACCAGGAAGCCCTGAGTTCCAGGCTTACTTCATCTGCCAAAGGCATCCCAAAGGGAGTGCAGAAGTGCCACAACATGGCTGCTCTCACGGCTTTTTCCTTGGCAAGAAGCCTAACATCAGGCTGATTTACTTTCCCAGGGTTACGGTTAGGCTTAGGCCTAGGGCTAGGATTTTTGAAACTAGGAAGCCCTTAGCTCCAGGCACACTGCAGCTGTTCAAGGCATCCCAAGGGGAGTACAAAAGTGCAACAACATGGCAGCTTTCACAGCTTTTTCCTTGGCACCATCCCTATACCTAGGCTGATTTATCTGCCTAGGGTTAGGGTTAGGGTTCAGCCTAGGGCTTGGATTTCTTTAACCAGGAAGCCCTGAGTTCCAGGCTTACTTCATCTGCCAAAGGCATCCCAAAGGGAGTGCAGAAGTGCCACAACATGGCTGCTTTCACGGCTTTTCCCTTAGGAAGAACCCTAATACCCGGCTGATTTACCTTCCTAGGGTTACTGTTAGGCTTAGGCCTAGGACTTTTAAAACCAGGAAGCCCTGGGCTCCAGGCACACTGCAGCTGCAAAAGGCATCCCAAGGGGAGCGCAAAAGTGACGCAACTTGGCTGCCACCACTGATATTTCCATGAGACCATCCCGAACCATAGGCTGATTTTCCTTCCTAGGGTTAAGGTTTGAGTTACGCCTAGGGTAAGGGTTCTATTAACCAGAAAGCCCTGAGTTCCAAGAACACAGCAGCTGCGAAGGACTAGCCAAGAAGAGCGCAAAAGTACCACAACATGCCTGCCTCCACAGCTTTTTCCTTGGGGACATGCCTAATTCCTGGCTGATTTGCCTTTCTCGTCTTAGGGTTGGGGTTCGGCCTAGGGCTAGGATTTTTAAAAGCAGGAAGCCCTGAGTTCCAGGCACACTGGAGCTGTGAAAGGCATCCAAAAGGGAGTGCAAAAGTGCCACAACATGGCTGCTTTCACGGCTTTTTCCTTGGCAAGAAGCCTAACATCAGGCTGATTTACTTTCCCAGGGTTACTGTTAGGCTTAGGCCTAGGGCTAGGATTTTTGAAACTAGGAAGCCCTTAGCTCCAGGCACACTGCAGCTGTTCAAGGCATCCCAAGGGGAGTACAAAAGTGCAGCAACATGGCAGCTTTCACAGCTTTTTCCTTGGCACCATCCCTATACCTAGGCTGATTTATCTGCCTAGGGTTAGGGTTAGGGTTCAGCCTAGGGCTTGGATTTCTTTAACCAGGAAGCCCTGAGTTCCAGGCTTACTTCATCTGCCAAAGGCATCCCAAAGGGAGTGCAGAAGTGCCACAACATGGCTGCTTTCACGGCTTTTCCCTTAGGAAGAACCCTAATACCCGGCTGATTTACCTTCCTAGGGTTACTGTTAGGCTTAGGCCTAGGACTTTTAAAACCAGGAAGCCCTGGGCTCCAGGCACATTGCAGCTGCAAAAGGCATCCCAAGGGGAGCGCAAAAGTGACGCAACTTGGCTGCCACCACTGATATTTCCATGAGACCATCCCGAACCATAGGCTGATTTTCCTTCCTAGGGTTAAGGTTTGAGTTACGCCTAGGGTAAGGGTCTATTAACCAGAAAGCCCTGAGTTCCAAGAACACAGCAGCTGCGAAGGACTAGCCAAGAAGAGCGCAAAAGTACCACAACATGCCTGCCTCCACAGCTTTTTCCTTGGGGACATGCCTAATTCCTGGCTGATTTGCCTTTCTCGTCTTAGGGTTGGGGTTCGGCCTAGGGCTAGGATTTTTAAAAGCAGGAAGCCCTGAGTTCCAGGCACACTGGAGCTGTGAAAGGCATCCAAAAGGGAGTGCAAAAGTGCCACAACATGGCTGCTTTCACGGCTTTTTCCTTGGCAAGAAACCTAACATCAGGCTGATTTACTTTCCCAGGGTTACTGTTAGGCTTAGGCCTAGGGCTAGGATTTTTGAAACTAGGAAGCCCTGGGCTCCAGGCACACTGCAGCTGTTCAAGGCATCCCAAGGGGAGTACAAAAGTGCAACAACATGGCATCTTTCACAGCTTTTTCCTTGGCACCATCCCTATACCTAGGCTGATTTATCTGCCTAGGGTTAGGGTTAGGGTTCAGCCTAGGGCTTGGATTTCTTTAACCAGGAAGCCCTGAGTTCCAGGCTTACTTCATCTGCCAAAGGCATCCCAAAGGGAGTGCAGAAGTGCCACAACATGGCTGCTTTCACGGCTTTTCCCTTAGGAAGAACCCTAATACCCGGCTGATTTACCTTCCTAGGGTTACTGTTAGGCTTAGGCCTAGGACTTTTAAAACCAGGAAGCCCTGGGCTCCAGGCACACTGCAGCTGCAAAAGGCATCCCAAGGGGAGTGCAAAAGTGACGCAACTTGGCTGCCACCACTGATATTTCCATGAGACCATCCCGAACCATAGGCTGATTTTCCTTCCTAGGGTTAAGGTTTGAGTTACGCCTAGGGTAAGGGTTCTATTAACCAGAAAGCCCTGAGTTCCAAGAACACAGCAGCTGCGAAGGACTAGCCAAGAAGAGCGCAAAAGTACCACAACATGCCTGCCTCCACAGCTTTTTCCTTGGGGACATGCCTAATTCCTGGCTGATTTGCCTTTCTCGTCTTAGGGTTGGGGTTCGGCCTAGGGCTAGGATTTTTAAAAGCAGGAAGCCCTGAGTTCCAGGCACACTGGAGCTGTGAAAGGCATCCAAAAGGGAGTGCAAAAGTGCCACAACATGGCTGCTTTCACGGCTTTTTCCTTGGCAAGAAGCCTAACATCAGGCTGATTTACTTTCCCCGGGTTACTGTTAGGCTTAGGCCTAGGGCTAGGATTTTTGAAACTAGGAAGCCCTTAGCTCCAGGCACACTGCAGCTGTTCAAGGCATCCCAAGGGGAGTACAAAAGTGCAACAACATGGCAGCTTTCACAGCTTTTTCCTTGGCACCATCCCTATACCTAGGCTGATTTATCTGCCTAGGGTTAGGGTTAGGGTTCAGCCTAGGGCTTGGATTTCTTTAACCAGGAAGCCCTGAGTTCCAGGCTTACTTCATCTGCCAAAGGCATCCCAAAGGGAGTGCAGAAGTGCCACAACATGGCTGCTCTCACGGCTTTTTCCTTGGCAAGAAGCCTAACATCAGGCTCATTTACTTTCCCAGGGTTACTGTTAGGCTTAGGCCTAGGGCTAGGATTTTTGAAACTAGGAAGCCCTTAGCTCCAGGCACACTGCAGCTGTTCAAGGCATCCCAAGGGGAGTACAAAAGTGCAACAACATGGCAGCTTTCACAGCTTTTTCCTTGGCACCATCCCTATACCTAGGCTGGTTTATCTGCCTAGGGTTAGGGTTAGGGTTCAGCCTAGGGCTTGAATTTTTTTAACCAGGAAGCCCTGAGTTCCAGGCTTACTTCATCTGCCAAAGGCATCCCAAAGGGAGTGCAGAAGTGCCACAACATGGCTGCTTTCACGGCTTTTCCCTTAGGAAGAACCCTAATACCCGGCTGATTTACCTTCCTAGGGTTACTGTTAGGCTTAGGCCTAGGACTTTTAAAACCAGGAAGCCCTGGGCTCCAGGCACACTGCAGCTGCAAAAGGCATCCCAAGGGGAGCGCAAAAGTGACGCAACTTGGCTGCCACCACTGATATTTCCATGAGACCATCCCGAACCATAGGCTGATTTTCCTTCCTAGGGTTAAGGTTTGAGTTACGCCTAGGGTAAGGGTTCTATTAACCAGAAAGCCCTGAGTTCCAAGAACACAGCAGCTGCGAAGGACTAGCCAAGAAGAGCGCAAAAGTACCACAACATGCCTGCCTCCACAGCTTTTTCCTTGGGGACATGCCTAATTCCTGGCTGATTTGCCTTTCTCGTCTTAGGGTTGGGGTTCGGCCTAGGGCTAGGATTTTTAAAAGCAGGAAGCCCTGTGTTCCAGGCACACTGGAGCTGTGAAAGGCATCCAAAAGGGAGTGCAAAAGTGCCACAACATGGCTGCTTTCACGGCTTTTTCCTTGGCAAGAAACCTAACATCAGTCTGATTTACTTTCCCAGGGTTACTGTTAGGCTTAGGCCTAGGGCTAGGATTTTTGAAACTAGGAAGCCCTGGGCTCCAGGCACACTGCAGCTGTTCAAGGCATCCCAAGGGGAGTACAAAAGTGCAACAACATGGCAGCTTTCACAGCTTTTTCCTTGGCACCATCCCTATACCTAGGCTGATTTATCTGCCTAGGGTTAGGGTTAGGGTTCAGCCTAGGGCTTGGATTTCTTTAACCAGGAAGCCCTGAGTTCCAGGCTTACTTCATCTGCCAAAGGCATCCCAAAGGGAGTGCAGAAGTGCCACAACATGGCTGCTTTCACGGCTTTTCCCTTAGGAAGAACCCTAATACCCGGCTGATTTACCTTCCTAGGGTTACTGTTAGGCTTAGGCCTAGGACTTTTAAAACCAGGAAGCCCTGGGCTCCAGGCACACTGCAGCTGCGAAAGGCATCCCAAGGGGAGCGCAAAAGTGACGCAACTTGGCTGCCACCACTGATATTTCCATGAGACCATCCCGAACCATAGGCTGATTTTCCTTCCTAGGGTTAAGGTTTGAGTTACGCCTAGGGTAAGGGTTCTATTAACCAGAAAGCCCTGAGTTCCAAGAACACAGCAGCTGCGAAGGACTAGCCAAGAAGAGCGCAAAAGTACCACAACATGCCTGCCTCCACAGCTTTTTCCTTGGGGACATGCCTAATTCCTGGCTGATTTGCCTTTCTCGTCTTAGGGTTGGGGTTCGGCCTAGGGCTAGGATTTTTAAAAGCAGGAAGCCCTGTGTTCCAGGCACACTGGAGCTGTGAAAGGCATCCAAAAGGGAGTGCAAAAGTGCCACAACATGGCTGCTTTCACGGCTTTTTCCTTGGCAAGAAACCTAACATCAGGCTGATTTACTTTCCCAGGGTTACTGTTAGGCTTAGGCCTAGGGCTAGGATTTTTGAAACTAGGAAGCCCTGGGCTCCAGGCACACTGCAGCTGTTCAAGGCATCCCAAGGGGAGTACAAAAGTGCAACAACATGGCAGCTTTCACAGCTTTTTCCTTGGCACCATCCCTATACCTAGGCTGATTTATCTGCCTAGGGTTAGGGTTAGGGTTCAGCCTAGGGCTTGGATTTCTTTAACCAGGAAGCCCTGAGTTCCAGGCTTACTTCATCTGCCAAAGGCATCCCAAAGGGAGTGCAGAAGTGCCACAACATGGCTGCTTTCACGGCTTTTCCCTTAGGAAGAACCCTAATACCCGGCTGATTTACCTTCCTAGGGTTACTGTTAGGCTTAGGCCTAGGACTTTTAAAACCAGGAAGCCCTGGGCTCCAGGCACACTGCAGCTGCAAAAGGCATCCCAAGGGGAGCGCAAAAGTGACGCAACTTGGCTGCCACCACTGATATTTCCATGAGACCATCCCGAACCATAGGCTGATTTTCCTTCCTAGGGTTAAGGTTTGAGTTACGCCTAGGGTAAGGGTTCTATTAACCAGAAAGCCCTGAGTTCCAAGAACACAGCAGCTGCGAAGGACTAGCCAAGAAGAGCGCAAAAGTACCACAACATGCCTGCCTCCACAGCTTTTTCCTTGGGGACATGCCTAATTCCTGGCTGATTTGCCTTTCTCGTCTTAGGGTTGGGGTTCGGCCTAGGGCTAGGATTTTAAAAAGCAGGAAGCCCTGAGTTCCAGGCACACTGGAGCTGTGAAAGGCATCCAAAAGGGAGTGCAAAAGTGCCACAACATGGCTGCTTTCACGGCTTTTTCCTTGGCAAGAAGCCTAACATCAGGCTGATTTACTTTCCCAGGGTTACTGTTAGGCTTAGGCCTAGGGCTAGGATTTTTGAAACTAGGAAGCCCTTAGCTCCAGGCACACTGCAGCTGTTCAAGGCATCCCAAGGGGAGTACAAAAGTGCAACAACATGGCAGCTTTCACAGCTTTTTCCTTGGCACCATCCCTATACCTAGGCTGATTTATCTGCCTAGGGTTAGGGTTAGGGTTCAGCCTAGGGCTTGGATTTTTTTAACCAGGAAGCCCTGAGTTCCAGGCTTACTTCATCTGCCAAAGGCATCCCAAAGGGAGTGCAGAAGTGCCACAACATGGCTGCTTTCACGGCTTTTCCCTTAGGAAGAACCCTAATACCCGGCTGATTTACCTTCCTAGGGTTACTGTTAGGCTTAGGCCTAGGACTTTTAAAACCAGGAAGCCCTGGGCTCCAGGCACACTGCAGCTGCAAAAGGCATCCCAAGGGGAGCGCAAAAGTGACGCAACTTGGCTGCCACCACTGATATTTCCATGAGACCATCCCGAACCATAGGCTGATTTTCCTTCCTAGGGTTAAGGTTTGAGTTACGCCTAGGGTAAGGGTTCTATTAACCAGAAAGCCCTGAGTTCCAAGAACACAGCAGCTGCGAAGGACTAGCCAAGAAGAGCGCAAAAGTACCACAACATGCCTGCCTCCACAGCTTTTTCCTTGGGGACATGCCTAATTCCTGGCTGATTTGCCTTTCTCGTCTTAGGGTTGGGGTTCGGCCTAGGGCTAGGATTTTTAAAAGCAGGAAGCCCTGTGTTCCAGGCACACTGGAGCTGTGAAAGGCATCCAAAAGGGAGTGCAAAAGTGCCACAACATGGCTGCTTTCACGGCTTTTTCCTTGGCAAGAAACCTAACATCAGGCTGATTTACTTTCCCAGGGTTACTGTTAGGCTTAGGCCTAGGGCTAGGATTTTTGAAACTAGGAAGCCCTGGGCTCCAGGCACACTGCAGCTGTTCAAGGCATCCCAAGGGGAGTACAAAAGTGCAACAACATGGCAGCTTTCACAGCTTTTTCCTTGGCACCATCCCTATACCTAGGCTGATTTATCTGCCTAGGGTTAGGGTTAGGGTTCAGCCTAGGGCTTGGATTTCTTTAACCAGGAAGCCCTGAGTTCCAGGCTTACTTCATCTGCCAAAGGCATCCCAAAGGGAGTGCAGAAGTGCCACAACATGGCTGCTTTCACGGCTTTTCCCTTAGGAAGAACCCTAATACCCGGCTGATTTACCTTCCTAGGGTTACTGTTAGGCTTAGGCCTAGGACTTTTAAAACCAGGAAGCCCTGGGCTCCAGGCACACTGCAGCTGCGAAAGGCATCCCAAGGGGAGCGCAAAAGTGACGCAACTTGGCTGCCACCACTGATATTTCCATGAGACCATCCCGAACCATAGGCTGATTTTCCTTCCTAGGGTTAAGGTTTGAGTTACGCCTAGGGTAAGGGTTCTATTAACCAGAAAGCCCTGAGTTCCAAGAACACAGCAGCTGCGAAGGACTAGCCAAGAAGAGCGCAAAAGTACCACAACATGCCTGCCTCCACAGCTTTTTCCTTGGGGACATGCCTAATTCCTGGCTGATTTGCCTTTCTCGTCTTAGGGTTGGGGTTCGGCCTAGGGCTAGGATTTTTAAAAGCAGGAAGCCCTGAGTTCCAGGCACACTGGAGCTGTGAAAGGCATCCAAAAGGGAGTGCAAAAGTGCCACAACATGGCTGCTTTCACGGCTTTTTCCTTGGCAAGAAACCTAACATCAGGCTGATTTACTTTCCCAGGGTTACTGTTAGGCTTAGGCCTAGGGCTAGGATTTTTGAAACTAGGAAGCCCTGGGCTCCAGGCACACTGCAGCTGTTCAAGGCATCCCAAGGGGAGTACAAAAGTGCAACAACATGGCAGCTTTCACAGCTTTTTCCTTGGCACCATCCCTATACCTAGGCTGATTTATCTGCCTAGGGTTAGGGTTAGGGTTCAGCCTAGGGCTTGGATTTCTTTAACCAGGAAGCCCTGAGTTCCAGGCTTACTTCATCTGCCAAAGGCATCCCAAAGGGAGTGCAGAAGTGCCACAACATGGCTGCTTTCACGGCTTTTCCCTTAGGAAGAACCCTAATACCCGGCTGATTTACCTTCCTAGGGTTACTGTTAGGCTTAGGCCTAGGACTTTTAAAACCAGGAAGCCCTGGGCTCCAGGCACACTGCAGCTGCAAAAGGCATCCCAAGGGGAGCGCAAAAGTGACGCAACTTGGCTGCCACCACTGATATTTCCATGAGACCATCCCGAACCATAGGCTGATTTTCCTTCCTAGGGTTAAGGTTTGAGTTACGCCTAGGGTAAGGGTTCTATTAACCAGAAAGCCCTGAGTTCCAAGAACACAGCAGCTGCGAAGGACTAGCCAAGAAGAGCGCAAAAGTACCACAACATGCCTGCCTCCACAGCTTTTTCCTTGGGGACATGCCTAATTCCTGGCTGATTTGCCTTTCTCGTCTTAGGGTTGGGGTTCGGCCTAGGGCTAGGATTTTAAAAAGCAGGAAGCCCTGAGTTCCAGGCACACTGGAGCTGTGAAAGGCATCCAAAAGGGAGTGCAAAAGTGCCACAACATGGCTGCTTTCACGGCTTTTTCCTTGGCAAGAAGCCTAACATCAGGCTGATTTACTTTCCCAGGGTTACTGTTAGGCTTAGGCCTAGGGCTAGGATTTTTGAAACTAGGAAGCCCTTAGCTCCAGGCACACTGCAGCTGTTCAAGGCATCCCAAGGGGAGTACAAAAGTGCAACAACATGGCAGCTTTCACAGCTTTTTCCTTGGCACCATCCCTATACCTAGGCTGATTTATCTGCCTAGGGTTAGGGTTAGGGTTCAGCCTAGGGCTTGGATTTCTTTAACCAGGAAGCCCTGAGTTCCAGGCTTACTTCATCTGCCAAAGGCATCCCAAAGGGAGTGCAGAAGTGCCACAACATGGCTGCTCTCACGGCTTTTTCCTTGGCAAGAAGCCTAACATCAGGCTGATTTACTTTCCCAGGGTTACTGTTAGGCTTAGGCCTAGGGCTAGGATTTTTGAAACTAGGAAGCCCTTAGCTCCAGGCACACTGCAGCTGTTCAAGGCATCCCAAGGGGAGTACAAAAGTGCAACAACATGGCAGCTTTCACAGCTTTTTCCTTGGCACCATCCCTATACCTAGGCTGGTTTATCTGCCTAGGGTTAGGGTTAGGGTTCAGCCTAGGGCTTGAATTTCTTTAACCAGGAAGCCCTGAGTTCCAGGCTTACTTCATCTGCCAAAGGCATCCTAAAGGGAGTGCAGAAGTGCCACAACATGGCTGCTTTCACGGCTTTTCCCTTAGGAAGAACCCTAATACCCGGCTGATTTACCTTCCTAGGGTTACTGTTAGGCTTAGGCCTAGGACTTTTAAAACCAGGAAGCCCTGGGCTCCAGGCACACTGCAGCTGCGAAAGGCATCCCAAGGGGAGCGCAAAAGTGACGCAACTTGGCTGCCACCACTGATATTTCCATGAGACCATCCCGAACCATAGGCTGATTTTCCTTCCTAGGGTTAAGGTTTGAGTTACGCCTAGGGTAAGGGTTCTATTAACCAGAAAGCCCTGAGTTCCAAGAACACAGCAGCTGCGAAGGACTAGCCAAGAAGAGCGCAAAAGTACCACAACATGCCTGCCTCCACAGCTTTTTCCTTGGGGACATGCCTAATTCCTGGCTGATTTGCCTTTCTCGTCTTAGGGTTGGGGTTCGGCCTAGGGCTAGGATTTTTAAAAGCAGGAAGCCCTGAGTTCCAGGCACACTGGAGCTGTGAAAGGCATCCAAAAGGGAGTGCAAAAGTGCCACAACATGGCTGCTTTCACGGCTTTTTCCTTGGCAAGAAGCCTAACATCAGGCTGATTTACTTTCCCAGGGTTACTGTTAGGCTTAGGCCTAGGGCTAGGATTTTTGAAACTAGGAAGCCCTTAGCTCCAGGCACACTGCAGCTGTTCAAGGCATCCCAAGGGGAGTACAAAAGTGCAACAACATGGCAGCTTTCACAGCTTTTTCCTTGGCACCATCCCTATACCTAGGCTGGTTTATCTGCCTAGGGTTAGGGTTAGGGTTCAGCCTAGGGCTTGAATTTTTTTAACCAGGAAGCCCTGAGTTCCAGGCTTACTTCATCTGCCAAAGGCATCCCAAAGGGAGTGCAGAAGTGCCACAACATGGCTGCTTTCACGGCTTTTCCCTTAGGAAGAACCCTAATACCCGGCTGATTTACCTTCCTAGGGTTACTGTTAGGCTTAGGCCTAGGACTTTTAAAACCAGGAAGCCCTGGGCTCCAGGCACACTGCAGCTGCGAAAGGCATCCCAAGGGGAGCGCAAAAGTGACGCAACTTGGCTGCCACCACTGATATTTCCATGAGACCATCCCGAACCATAGGCTGATTTTCCTTCCTAGGGTTAAGGTTTGAGTTACGCCTAGGGTAAGGGTTCTATTAACCAGAAAGCCCTGAGTTCCAAGAACACAGCAGCTGCGAAGGACTAGCCAAGAAGAGCGCAAAAGTACCACAACATGCCTGCCTCCACAGCTTTTTCCTTGGGGACATGCCTAATTCCTGGCTGATTTGCCTTTCTCGTCTTAGGGTTGGGGTTCGGCCTAGGGCTAGGATTTTTAAAAGCAGGAAGCCCTGAGTTCCAGGCACACTGGAGCTGTGAAAGGCATCCAAAAGGGAGTGCAAAAGTGCCACAACATGGCTGCTTTCACGGCTTTTTCCTTGGCAAGAAGCCTAACATCAGGCTGATTTACTTTCCCAGGGTTACTGTTAGGCTTAGGCCTAGGGCTAGGATTTTTGAAACTAGGAAGCCCTTAGCTCCAGGCACACTGCAGCTGTTCAAGGCATCCCAAGGGGAGTACAAAAGTGCAACAACATGGCAGCTTTCACAGCTTTTTCCTTGGCACCATCCCTATACCTAGGCTGATTTATCTGCCTAGGGTTAGGGTTAGGGTTCAGCCTAGGGCTTGGATTTCTTTAACCAGGAAGCCCTGAGTTCCAGGCTTACTTCATCTGCCAAAGGCATCCCAAAGGGAGTGCAGAAGTGCCACAACATGGCTGCTTTCACGGCTTTTCCCTTAGGAAGAACCCTAATACCCGGCTGATTTACCTTCCTAGGGTTACTGTTAGGCTTAGGCCTAGGACTTTTAAAACCAGGAAGCCCTGGGCTCCAGGCACACTGCAGCTGCAAAAGGCATCCCAAGGGGAGCGCAAAAGTGACGCAACTTGGCTGCCACCACTGATATTTCCATGAGACCATCCCGAACCATAGGCTGATTTTCCTTCCTAGGGTTAAGGTTTGAGTTACGCCTAGGGTAAGGGTTCTATTAACCAGAAAGCCCTGAGTTCCAAGAACACAGCAGCTGCGAAGGACTAGCCAAGAAGAGCGCAAAAGTACCACAACATGCCTGCCTCCACAGCTTTTTCCTTGTGGACATGCCTAATTCCTGGCTGATTTGCCTTTCTCGTCTTAGGGTTGGGGTTCGGCCTAGGGCTAGGATTTTAAAAAGCAGGAAGCCCTGAGTTCCAGGCACACTGGAGCTGTGAAAGGCATCCAAAAGGGAGTGCAAAAGTGCCACAACATGGCTGCTTTCACGGCTTTTTCCTTGGCAAGAAGCCTAACATCAGGCTGATTTACTTTCCCAGGGTTACTGTTAGCCTTAGGCCTAGGGCTAGGATTTTTGAAACTAGGAAGCCCTGGGCTCCAGGCACACTGCAGCTGTTCAAGGCATCCCAAGGGGAGTACAAAAGTGCAACAACATGGCAGCTTTCACAGCTTTTTCCTTGGCACCATCCCTATACCTAGGCTGATTTATCTGCCTAGGGTTAGGGTTAGGGTTCAGCCTAGGGCTTGGATTTCTTTAACCAGGAAGCCCTGAGTTCCAGGCTTACTTCATCTGCCAAAGGCATCCCAAAGGGAGTGCAGAAGTGCCACAACATGGCTGCTCTCACGGCTTTTTCCTTGGCAAGAAGCCTAACATCAGGCTGATTTACTTTTCCAGGGTTACTGTTAGGCTTAGGCCTAGGGCTAGGATTTTTGAAACTAGGAAGCCCTTAGCTCCAGGCACACTGCAGCTGTTCAAGGCATCCCAAGGGGAGTACAAAAGTGCAACAACATGGCAGCTTTCACAGCTTTTTCCTTGGCACCATCCCTATACCTAGGCTGGTTTATCTGCCTAGGGTTAGGGTTAGGGTTCAGCCTAGGGCTTGAATTTTTTTAACCAGGAAGCCCTGAGTTCCAGGCTTACTTCATCTGCCAAAGGCATCCCAAAGGGAGTGCAGAAGTGCCACAACATGGCTGCTTTCACGGCTTTTCCCTTAGGAAGAACCCTAATACCCGGCTGATTTACCTTCCTAGGGTTACTGTTAGGCTTAGGCCTAGGACTTTTTAAACCAGGAAGCCCTGGGCTCCAGGCACACTGCAGCTGCAAAAGGCATCCCAAGGGGAGCGCAAAAGTGACGCAACTTGGCTGCCACCACTGATATTTCCATGAGACCATCCCGAACCATAGGTTGATTTTCCTTCCTAGGGTTAAGGTTTGAGTTACGCCTAGGGTAAGGGTCTATTAACCAGCAAGCCCTGAGTTCCAAGAACACAGCAGCTGCGAAGGACTAGCCAAGAAGAGCGCAAAAGTACCACAACATGCCTGCCTCCACAGCTTTTTCCTTGGGGACATGCCTAATTCCTGGCTGATTTGCCTTTCTCGTCTTAGGGTTGCGGTTTGGCTTAGGGCCAGGATTTTTAAAAGCAGGAAGCCCTGAGTTCCAGGCACACTGCAGCTGTGAAAGGCATCCAAAAGGGAGTGCAAAAGTGCCACAACATGGCTGCTTTCACGGCTTTTTCCTTGGCAAGAAGCCTAACACCAGGCTGATTTACTTTCCCAGGGTTACTGTTAGGCTTAGGCCTAGGGCTAGGATTTTTGAAACTAGGAAGCCCTGGGCTCCAGGCACACTGCAGCTGTTCAAGGCATCCCAAGGGGAGTACAAAAGTGCAACAACATGGCATCTTTCACAGCTTTTTCCTTGGCACCATCCCTATACCTAGGCTGATTTATCTGCCTAGGGTTAGGGTTAGGGTTCAGCCTAGGGCTTGGATTTCTTTAACCAGGAAGCCCTGAGTTCCAGGCTTACTTCATCTGCCAAAGGCATCCCAAAGGGAGTGCAGAAGTGCCACAACATGGCTGCTTTCACGGCTTTTCCCTTAGGAAGAACCCTAATACCCGGCTGATTTACCTTCCTAGGGTTACTGTTAGGCTTAGGCCTAGGACTTTTAAAACCAGGAAGCCCTGGGCTCCAGGCACACTGCAGCTGCAAAAGGCATCCCAAGGGGAGCGCAAAAGTGACGCAACTTGGCTGCCACCACTGATATTTCCATGAGACCATCCCGAACCATAGGCTGATTTTCCTTCCTAGGGTTAAGGTTTGAGTTACGCCTAGGGTAAGGGTTCTATTAACCAGAAAGCCCTGAGTTCCAAGAACACAGCAGCTGCGAAGGACTAGCCAAGAAGAGCGCAAAAGTACCACAACATGCCTGCCTCCACAGCTTTTTCCTTGGGGACATGCCTAATTCCTGGCTGATTTGCCTTTCTCGTCTTAGGGTTGCGGTTCGGCCTAGGGCTAGGATTTTTAAAAGCAGGAAGCCCTGAGTTCCAGGCACACTGGAGCTGTGAAAGGCATCCAAAAGGGAGTGCAAAAGTGCCACAACATGGCTGCTTTCACGGCTTTTTCCTTGGCAAGAAGCCTAACATCAGGCTGATTTACTTTCCCAGGGTTACTGTTAGGCTTAGGCCTAGGGCTAGGATTTTTGAAACTAGGAGGCCCTTAGCTCCAGGCACACTGCAGCTGTTCAAGGCATCCCAAGGGGAGTACAAAAGTGCAACAACATGGCAGCTTTCACAGCTTTTTCCTTGGCACCATCCCTATACCTAGGCTGATTTATCTGCCTAGGGTTAGGGTTAGGCTTCAGCCTAGGGCTTGAATTTTTTTTACCAGGAAGCCCTGAGTTCCAGGCTTACTTCATCTGCCAAAGGCATCCCAAAGGGAGTGCAGAAGTGCCACAACATGGCTGCTTTCACGGCTTTTCCCTTAGGAAGAACCCTAATACCCGGCTGATTTACCTTCCTAGGGTTACTGTTAGGCTTAGGCCTAGGACTTTTAAAACCAGGAAGCCCTGGGCTCCAGGCACACTGCAGCTGCAAAAGGCATCCCAAGGGGAGCGCAAAAGTGACGCAACTTGGCTGCCACCACTGATATTTCCATGAGACCATCCCGAACCATAGGCTGATTTTCCTTCCTAGGGTTAAGGTTTGAGTTACGCCTAGGGTAAGGGTTCTATTAACCAGAAAGCCCTGAGTTCCAAGAACACAGCAGCTGTGAAGGACTAGCCAAGAAGAGCGCAAAAGTACCACAACATGCCTGCCTCCACAGCTTTTTCCTTGGGGACATGCCTAATTCCTGGCTGATTTGCCTTTCTCGTCTTAGGGTTGGGGTTCGGCCTAGGGCTAGGATTTTTAAAAGCAGGAAGCCCTGAGTTCCAGGCACACTGGAGCTGTGAAAGGCATCCAAAAGGGAGTGCAAAAGTGCCACAACATGGCTGCTTTCACGGCTTTTTCCTTGGCAAGAAACCTAACATCAGGCTGATTTACTTTCCCAGGGTTACTGTTAGGCTTAGGCCTAGGGCTAGGATTTTTGAAACTAGGAAGCCCTGGGCTCCAGGCACACTGCAGCTGTTCAAGGCATCCCAAGGGGAGTACAAAAGTGCAACAACATGGCAGCTTTCACAGCTTTTTCCTTGGCACCATCCCTATACCTAGGCTGATTTATCTGCCTAGGGTTAGGGTTAGGGTTCAGCCTAGGGCTTGGATTTCTTTAACCAGGAAGCCCTGAGTTCCAGGCTTACTTCATCTGCCAAAGGCATCCCAAAGGGAGTGCAGAAGTGCCACAACATGGCTGCTTTCACGGCTTTTCCCTTAGGAAGAACCCTAATACCCGGCTGATTTACCTTCCTAGGGTTACTGTTAGGCTTAGGCCTAGGACTTTTAAAACCAGGAAGCCCTGGGCTCCAGGCACACTGCAGCTGCAAAAGGCATCCCAAGGGGAGCGCAAAAGTGACGCAACTTGGCTGCCACCACTGATATTTCCATGAGACCATCCCGAACCATAGGCTGATTTTCCTTCCTAGGGTTAAAGTTTGAGTTACGCCTAGGGTAAGGGTTCTATTAACCAGAAAGCCCTGAGTTCCAAGAACACAGCAGCTGCGAAGGACTAGCCAAGAAGAGCGCAAAAGTACCACAACATGCCTGCCTCCACAGCTTTTTCCTTGGGGACATGCCTAATTCCTGGCTGATTTGCCTTTCTCGTCTTAGGGTTGGGGTTCGGCCTAGGGCTAGGATTTTTAAAAGCAGGAAGCCCTGAGTTCCAGGCACACTGGAGCTGTGAAAGGCATCCAAAAGGGAGTGCAAAAGTGCCACAACATGGCTGCTTTCACGGCTTTTTCCTTGGCAAGAAGCCTAACATCAGGCTGATTTACTTTCCCAGGGTTACTGTTAGGCTTAGGCCTAGGGCTAGGATTTTTGAAACTAGGAAGCCCTTAGCTCCAGGCACACTGCAGCTGTTCAAGGCATCCCAAGGGGAGTACAAAAGTGCAACAACATGGCAGCTTTCACAGCTTTTTCCTTGGCACCATCCCTATACCTAGGCTGATTTATCTGCCTAGGGTTAGGGTTAGGGTTCAGCCTAGGGCTTGGATTTCTTTAACCAGGAAGCCCTGAGTTCCAGGCTTACTTCATCTGCCAAAGGCATCCCAAAGGGAGTGCAGAAGTGCCACAACATGGCTGCTCTCACGGCTTTTTCCTTGGCAAGAAGCCTAACATCAGGCTGATTTACTTTCCCAGGGTTACGGTTAGGCTTAGGCCTAGGGCTAGGATTTTTGAAACTAGGAAGCCCTTAGCTCCAGGCACACTGCAGCTGTTCAAGGCATCCCAAGGGGAGTACAAAAGTGCAACAACATGGCAGCTTTCACAGCTTTTTCCTTGGCACCATCCCTATACCTAGGCTGATTTATCTGCCTAGGGTTAGGGTTAGGGTTCAGCCTAGGGCTTGGATTTCTTTAACCAGGAAGCCCTGAGTTCCAGGCTTACTTCATCTGCCAAAGGCATCCCAAAGGGAGTGCAGAAGTGCCACAACATGGCTGCTTTCACGGCTTTTCCCTTAGGAAGAACCCTAATACCCGGCTGATTTACCTTCCTAGGGTTACTGTTAGGCTTAGGCCTAGGACTTTTAAAACCAGGAAGCCCTGGGCTCCAGGCACACTGCAGCTGCAAAAGGCATCCCAAGGGGAGCGCAAAAGTGACGCAACTTGGCTGCCACCACTGATATTTCCATGAGACCATCCCGAACCATAGGCTGATTTTCCTTCCTAGGGTTAAGGTTTGAGTTACGCCTAGGGTAAGGGTTCTATTAACCAGAAAGCCCTGAGTTCCAAGAACACAGCAGCTGCGAAGGACTAGCCAAGAAGAGCGCAAAAGTACCACAACATGCCTGCCTCCACAGCTTTTTCCTTGGGGACATGCCTAATTCCTGGCTGATTTGCCTTTCTCGTCTTAGGGTTGGGGTTCGGCCTAGGGCTAGGATTTTTAAAAGCAGGAAGCCCTGAGTTCCAGGCACACTGGAGCTGTGAAAGGCATCCAAAAGGGAGTGCAAAAGTGCCACAACATGGCTGCTTTCACGGCTTTTTCCTTGGCAAGAAGCCTAACATCAGGCTGATTTACTTTCCCAGGGTTACTGTTAGGCTTAGGCCTAGGGCTAGGATTTTTGAAACTAGGAAGCCCTTAGCTCCAGGCACACTGCAGCTGTTCAAGGCATCCCAAGGGGAGTACAAAAGTGCAGCAACATGGCAGCTTTCACAGCTTTTTCCTTGGCACCATCCCTATACCTAGGCTGATTTATCTGCCTAGGGTTAGGGTTAGGGTTCAGCCTAGGGCTTGGATTTCTTTAACCAGGAAGCCCTGAGTTCCAGGCTTACTTCATCTGCCAAAGGCATCCCAAAGGGAGTGCAGAAGTGCCACAACATGGCTGCTTTCACGGCTTTTCCCTTAGGAAGAACCCTAATACCCGGCTGATTTACCTTCCTAGGGTTACTGTTAGGCTTAGGCCTAGGACTTTTAAAACCAGGAAGCCCTGGGCTCCAGGCACATTGCAGCTGCAAAAGGCATCCCAAGGGGAGCGCAAAAGTGACGCAACTTGGCTGCCACCACTGATATTTCCATGAGACCATCCCGAACCATAGGCTGATTTTCCTTCCTAGGGTTAAGGTTTGAGTTACGCCTAGGGTAAGGGTCTATTAACCAGAAAGCCCTGAGTTCCAAGAACACAGCAGCTGCGAAGGACTAGCCAAGAAGAGCGCAAAAGTACCACAACATGCCTGCCTCCACAGCTTTTTCCTTGGGGACATGCCTAATTCCTGGCTGATTTGCCTTTCTCGTCTTAGGGTTGGGGTTCGGCCTAGGGCTAGGATTTTTAAAAGCAGGAAGCCCTGAGTTCCAGGCACACTGGAGCTGTGAAAGGCATCCAAAAGGGAGTGCAAAAGTGCCACAACATGGCTGCTTTCACGGCTTTTTCCTTGGCAAGAAACCTAACATCAGGCTGATTTACTTTCCCAGGGTTACTGTTAGGCTTAGGCCTAGGGCTAGGATTTTTGAAACTAGGAAGCCCTGGGCTCCAGGCACACTGCAGCTGTTCAAGGCATCCCAAGGGGAGTACAAAAGTGCAACAACATGGCATCTTTCACAGCTTTTTCCTTGGCACCATCCCTATACCTAGGCTGATTTATCTGCCTAGGGTTAGGGTTAGGGTTCAGCCTAGGGCTTGGATTTCTTTAACCAGGAAGCCCTGAGTTCCAGGCTTACTTCATCTGCCAAAGGCATCCCAAAGGGAGTGCAGAAGTGCCACAACATGGCTGCTTTCACGGCTTTTCCCTTAGGAAGAACCCTAATACCCGGCTGATTTACCTTCCTAGGGTTACTGTTAGGCTTAGGCCTAGGACTTTTAAAACCAGGAAGCCCTGGGCTCCAGGCACACTGCAGCTGCAAAAGGCATCCCAAGGGGAGTGCAAAAGTGACGCAACTTGGCTGCCACCACTGATATTTCCATGAGACCATCCCGAACCATAGGCTGATTTTCCTTCCTAGGGTTAAGGTTTGAGTTACGCCTAGGGTAAGGGTTCTATTAACCAGAAAGCCCTGAGTTCCAAGAACACAGCAGCTGCGAAGGACTAGCCAAGAAGAGCGCAAAAGTACCACAACATGCCTGCCTCCACAGCTTTTTCCTTGGGGACATGCCTAATTCCTGGCTGATTTGCCTTTCTCGTCTTAGGGTTGGGGTTCGGCCTAGGGCTAGGATTTTTAAAAGCAGGAAGCCCTGAGTTCCAGGCACACTGGAGCTGTGAAAGGCATCCAAAAGGGAGTGCAAAAGTGCCACAACATGGCTGCTTTCACGGCTTTTTCCTTGGCAAGAAGCCTAACATCAGGCTGATTTACTTTCCCCGGGTTACTGTTAGGCTTAGGCCTAGGGCTAGGATTTTTGAAACTAGGAAGCCCTTAGCTCCAGGCACACTGCAGCTGTTCAAGGCATCCCAAGGGGAGTACAAAAGTGCAACAACATGGCAGCTTTCACAGCTTTTTCCTTGGCACCATCCCTATACCTAGGCTGATTTATCTGCCTAGGGTTAGGGTTAGGGTTCAGCCTAGGGCTTGGATTTCTTTAACCAGGAAGCCCTGAGTTCCAGGCTTACTTCATCTGCCAAAGGCATCCCAAAGGGAGTGCAGAAGTGCCACAACATGGCTGCTCTCACGGCTTTTTCCTTGGCAAGAAGCCTAACATCAGGCTCATTTACTTTCCCAGGGTTACTGTTAGGCTTAGGCCTAGGGCTAGGATTTTTGAAACTAGGAAGCCCTTAGCTCCAGGCACACTGCAGCTGTTCAAGGCATCCCAAGGGGAGTACAAAAGTGCAACAACATGGCAGCTTTCACAGCTTTTTCCTTGGCACCATCCCTATACCTAGGCTGGTTTATCTGCCTAGGGTTAGGGTTAGGGTTCAGCCTAGGGCTTGAATTTTTTTAACCAGGAAGCCCTGAGTTCCAGGCTTACTTCATCTGCCAAAGGCATCCCAAAGGGAGTGCAGAAGTGCCACAACATGGCTGCTTTCACGGCTTTTCCCTTAGGAAGAACCCTAATACCCGGCTGATTTACCTTCCTAGGGTTACTGTTAGGCTTAGGCCTAGGACTTTTAAAACCAGGAAGCCCTGGGCTCCAGGCACACTGCAGCTGCAAAAGGCATCCCAAGGGGAGCGCAAAAGTGACGCAACTTGGCTGCCACCACTGATATTTCCATGAGACCATCCCGAACCATAGGCTGATTTTCCTTCCTAGGGTTAAGGTTTGAGTTACGCCTAGGGTAAGGGTTCTATTAACCAGAAAGCCCTGAGTTCCAAGAACACAGCAGCTGCGAAGGACTAGCCAAGAAGAGCGCAAAAGTACCACAACATGCCTGCCTCCACAGCTTTTTCCTTGGGGACATGCCTAATTCCTGGCTGATTTGCCTTTCTCGTCTTAGGGTTGGGGTTCGGCCTAGGGCTAGGATTTTTAAAAGCAGGAAGCCCTGTGTTCCAGGCACACTGGAGCTGTGAAAGGCATCCAAAAGGGAGTGCAAAAGTGCCACAACATGGCTGCTTTCACGGCTTTTTCCTTGGCAAGAAACCTAACATCAGTCTGATTTACTTTCCCAGGGTTACTGTTAGGCTTAGGCCTAGGGCTAGGATTTTTGAAACTAGGAAGCCCTGGGCTCCAGGCACACTGCAGCTGTTCAAGGCATCCCAAGGGGAGTACAAAAGTGCAACAACATGGCAGCTTTCACAGCTTTTTCCTTGGCACCATCCCTATACCTAGGCTGATTTATCTGCCTAGGGTTAGGGTTAGGGTTCAGCCTAGGGCTTGGATTTCTTTAACCAGGAAGCCCTGAGTTCCAGGCTTACTTCATCTGCCAAAGGCATCCCAAAGGGAGTGCAGAAGTGCCACAACATGGCTGCTTTCACGGCTTTTCCCTTAGGAAGAACCCTAATACCCGGCTGATTTACCTTCCTAGGGTTACTGTTAGGCTTAGGCCTAGGACTTTTAAAACCAGGAAGCCCTGGGCTCCAGGCACACTGCAGCTGCGAAAGGCATCCCAAGGGGAGCGCAAAAGTGACGCAACTTGGCTGCCACCACTGATATTTCCATGAGACCATCCCGAACCATAGGCTGATTTTCCTTCCTAGGGTTAAGGTTTGAGTTACGCCTAGGGTAAGGGTTCTATTAACCAGAAAGCCCTGAGTTCCAAGAACACAGCAGCTGCGAAGGACTAGCCAAGAAGAGCGCAAAAGTACCACAACATGCCTGCCTCCACAGCTTTTTCCTTGGGGACATGCCTAATTCCTGGCTGATTTGCCTTTCTCGTCTTAGGGTTGGGGTTCGGCCTAGGGCTAGGATTTTTAAAAGCAGGAAGCCCTGAGTTCCAGGCACACTGGAGCTGTGAAAGGCATCCAAAAGGGAGTGCAAAAGTGCCACAACATGGCTGCTTTCACGGCTTTTTCCTTGGCAAGAAACCTAACATCAGGCTGATTTACTTTCCCAGGGTTACTGTTAGGCTTAGGCCTAGGGCTAGGATTTTTGAAACTAGGAAGCCCTGGGCTCCAGGCACACTGCAGCTGTTCAAGGCATCCCAAGGGGAGTACAAAAGTGCAACAACATGGCAGCTTTCACAGCTTTTTCCTTGGCACCATCCCTATACCTAGGCTGATTTATCTGCCTAGGGTTAGGGTTAGGGTTCAGCCTAGGGCTTGGATTTCTTTAACCAGGAAGCCCTGAGTTCCAGGCTTACTTCATCTGCCAAAGGCATCCCAAAGGGAGTGCAGAAGTGCCACAACATGGCTGCTTTCACGGCTTTTCCCTTAGGAAGAACCCTAATACCCGGCTGATTTACCTTCCTAGGGTTACTGTTAGGCTTAGGCCTAGGACTTTTAAAACCAGGAAGCCCTGGGCTCCAGGCACACTGCAGCTGCAAAAGGCATCCCAAGGGGAGCGCAAAAGTGACGCAACTTGGCTGCCACCACTGATATTTCCATGAGACCATCCCGAACCATAGGCTGATTTTCCTTCCTAGGGTTAAGGTTTGAGTTACGCCTAGGGTAAGGGTTCTATTAACCAGAAAGCCCTGAGTTCCAAGAACACAGCAGCTGCGAAGGACTAGCCAAGAAGAGCGCAAAAGTACCACAACATGCCTGCCTCCACAGCTTTTTCCTTGGGGACATGCCTAATTCCTGGCTGATTTGCCTTTCTCGTCTTAGGGTTGGGGTTCGGCCTAGGGCTAGGATTTTAAAAAGCAGGAAGCCCTGAGTTCCAGGCACACTGGAGCTGTGAAAGGCATCCAAAAGGGAGTGCAAAAGTGCCACAACATGGCTGCTTTCACGGCTTTTTCCTTGGCAAGAAGCCTAACATCAGGCTGATTTACTTTCCCAGGGTTACTGTTAGGCTTAGGCCTAGGGCTAGGATTTTTGAAACTAGGAAGCCCTTAGCTCCAGGCACACTGCAGCTGTTCAAGGCATCCCAAGGGGAGTACAAAAGTGCAACAACATGGCAGCTTTCACAGCTTTTTCCTTGGCACCATCCCTATACCTAGGCTGATTTATCTGCCTAGGGTTAGGGTTAGGGTTCAGCCTAGGGCTTGGATTTTTTTAACCAGGAAGCCCTGAGTTCCAGGCTTACTTCATCTGCCAAAGGCATCCCAAAGGGAGTGCAGAAGTGCCACAACATGGCTGCTTTCACGGCTTTTCCCTTAGGAAGAACCCTAATACCCGGCTGATTTACCTTCCTAGGGTTACTGTTAGGCTTAGGCCTAGGACTTTTAAAACCAGGAAGCCCTGGGCTCCAGGCACACTGCAGCTGCAAAAGGCATCCCAAGGGGAGCGCAAAAGTGACGCAACTTGGCTGCCACCACTGATATTTCCATGAGACCATCCCGAACCATAGGCTGATTTTCCTTCCTAGGGTTAAGGTTTGAGTTACGCCTAGGGTAAGGGTTCTATTAACCAGAAAGCCCTGAGTTCCAAGAACACAGCAGCTGCGAAGGACTAGCCAAGAAGAGCGCAAAAGTACCACAACATGCCTGCCTCCACAGCTTTTTCCTTGGGGACATGCCTAATTCCTGGCTGATTTGCCTTTCTCGTCTTAGGGTTGGGGTTCGGCCTAGGGCTAGGATTTTTAAAAGCAGGAAGCCCTGTGTTCCAGGCACACTGGAGCTGTGAAAGGCATCCAAAAGGGAGTGCAAAAGTGCCACAACATGGCTGCTTTCACGGCTTTTTCCTTGGCAAGAAACCTAACATCAGGCTGATTTACTTTCCCAGGGTTACTGTTAGGCTTAGGCCTAGGGCTAGGATTTTTGAAACTAGGAAGCCCTGGGCTCCAGGCACACTGCAGCTGTTCAAGGCATCCCAAGGGGAGTACAAAAGTGCAACAACATGGCAGCTTTCACAGCTTTTTCCTTGGCACCATCCCTATACCTAGGCTGATTTATCTGCCTAGGGTTAGGGTTAGGGTTCAGCCTAGGGCTTGGATTTCTTTAACCAGGAAGCCCTGAGTTCCAGGCTTACTTCATCTGCCAAAGGCATCCCAAAGGGAGTGCAGAAGTGCCACAACATGGCTGCTTTCACGGCTTTTCCCTTAGGAAGAACCCTAATACCCGGCTGATTTACCTTCCTAGGGTTACTGTTAGGCTTAGGCCTAGGACTTTTAAAACCAGGAAGCCCTGGGCTCCAGGCACACTGCAGCTGCAAAAGGCATCCCAAGGGGAGCGCAAAAGTGACGCAACTTGGCTGCCACCACTGATATTTCCATGAGACCATCCCGAACCATAGGCTGATTTTCCTTCCTAGGGTTAAGGTTTGAGTTACGCCTAGGGTAAGGGTTCTATTAACCAGAAAGCCCTGAGTTCCAAGAACACAGCAGCTGCGAAGGACTAGCCAAGAAGAGCGCAAAAGTACCACAACATGCCTGCCTCCACAGCTTTTTCCTTGGGGACATGCCTAATTCCTGGCTGATTTGCCTTTCTCGTCTTAGGGTTGGGGTTCGGCCTAGGGCTAGGATTTTAAAAAGCAGGAAGCCCTGAGTTCCAGGCACACTGGAGCTGTGAAAGGCATCCAAAAGGGAGTGCAAAAGTGCCACAACATGGCTGCTTTCACGGCTTTTTCCTTGGCAAGAAGCCTAACATCAGGCTGATTTACTTTCCCAGGGTTACTGTTAGGCTTAGGCCTAGGGCTAGGATTTTTGAAACTAGGAAGCCCTTAGCTCCAGGCACACTGCAGCTGTTCAAGGCATCCCAAGGGGAGTACAAAAGTGCAACAACATGGCAGCTTTCACAGCTTTTTCCTTGGCACCATCCCTATACCTAGGCTGATTTATCTGCCTAGGGTTAGGGTTAGGGTTCAGCCTAGGGCTTGGATTTCTTTAACCAGGAAGCCCTGAGTTCCAGGCTTACTTCATCTGCCAAAGGCATCCCAAAGGGAGTGCAGAAGTGCCACAACATGGCTGCTCTCACGGCTTTTTCCTTGGCAAGAAGCCTAACATCAGGCTGATTTACTTTCCCAGGGTTACTGTTAGGCTTAGGCCTAGGGCTAGGATTTTTGAAACTAGGAAGCCCTTAGCTCCAGGCACACTGCAGCTGTTCAAGGCATCCCAAGGGGAGTACAAAAGTGCAACAACATGGCAGCTTTCACAGCTTTTTCCTTGGCACCATCCCTATACCTAGGCTGGTTTATCTGCCTAGGGTTAGGGTTAGGGTTCAGCCTAGGGCTTGAATTTCTTTAACCAGGAAGCCCTGAGTTCCAGGCTTACTTCATCTGCCAAAGGCATCCTAAAGGGAGTGCAGAAGTGCCACAACATGGCTGCTTTCACGGCTTTTCCCTTAGGAAGAACCCTAATACCCGGCTGATTTACCTTCCTAGGGTTACTGTTAGGCTTAGGCCTAGGACTTTTAAAACCAGGAAGCCCTGGGCTCCAGGCACACTGCAGCTGTGAAAGGCATCCCAAGGGGAGCGCAAAAGTGACGCAACTTGGCTGCCACCACTGATATTTCCATGAGACCATCCCGAACCATAGGCTGATTTTCCTTCCTAGGGTTAAGGTTTGAGTTACGCCTAGGGTAAGGGTTCTATTAACCAGAAAGCCCTGAGTTCCAAGAACACAGCAGCTGCGAAGGACTAGCCAAGAAGAGCGCAAAAGTACCACAACATGCCTGCCTCCACAGCTTTTTCCTTGGGGACATGCCTAATTCCTGGCTGATTTGCCTTTCTCGTCTTAGGGTTGGGGTTCGGCCTAGGGCTAGGATTTTTAAAAGCAGGAAGCCCTGAGTTCCAGGCACACTGGAGCTGTGAAAGGCATCCAAAAGGGAGTGCAAAAGTGCCACAACATGGCTGCTTTCACGGCTTTTTCCTTGGCAAGAAGCCTAACATCAGGCTGATTTACTTTCCCAGGGTTACTGTTAGGCTTAGGCCTAGGGCTAGGATTTTTGAAACTAGGAAGCCCTTAGCTCCAGGCACACTGCAGCTGTTCAAGGCATCCCAAGGGGAGTACAAAAGTGCAACAACATGGCAGCTTTCACAGCTTTTTCCTTGGCACCATCCCTATACCTAGGCTGGTTTATCTGCCTAGGGTTAGGGTTAGGGTTCAGCCTAGGGCTTGAATTTTTTTAACCAGGAAGCCCTGAGTTCCAGGCTTACTTCATCTGCCAAAGGCATCCCAAAGGGAGTGCAGAAGTGCCACAACATGGCTGCTTTCACGGCTTTTCCCTTAGGAAGAACCCTAATACCCGGCTGATTTACCTTCCTAGGGTTACTGTTAGGCTTAGGCCTAGGACTTTTAAAACCAGGAAGCCCTGGGCTCCAGGCACACTGCAGCTGCGAAAGGCATCCCAAGGGGAGCGCAAAAGTGACGCAACTTGGCTGCCACCACTGATATTTCCATGAGACCATCCCGAACCATAGGCTGATTTTCCTTCCTAGGGTTAAGGTTTGAGTTACGCCTAGGGTAAGGGTTCTATTAACCAGAAAGCCCTGAGTTCCAAGAACACAGCAGCTGCGAAGGACTAGCCAAGAAGAGCGCAAAAGTACCACAACATGCCTGCCTCCACAGCTTTTTCCTTGGGGACATGCCTAATTCCTGGCTGATTTGCCTTTCTCGTCTTAGGGTTGGGGTTCGGCCTAGGGCTAGGATTTTTAAAAGCAGGAAGCCCTGAGTTCCAGGCACACTGGAGCTGTGAAAGGCATCCAAAAGGGAGTGCAAAAGTGCCACAACATGGCTGCTTTCACGGCTTTTTCCTTGGCAAGAAGCCTAACATCAGGCTGATTTACTTTCCCAGGGTTACTGTTAGGCTTAGGCCTAGGGCTAGGATTTTTGAAACTAGGAAGCCCTTAGCTCCAGGCACACTGCAGCTGTTCAAGGCATCCCAAGGGGAGTACAAAAGTGCAACAACATGGCAGCTTTCACAGCTTTTTCCTTGGCACCATCCCTATACCTAGGCTGATTTATCTGCCTAGGGTTAGGGTTAGGGTTCAGCCTAGGGCTTGGATTTCTTTAACCAGGAAGCCCTGAGTTCCAGGCTTACTTCATCTGCCAAAGGCATCCCAAAGGGAGTGCAGAAGTGCCACAACATGGCTGCTTTCACGGCTTTTCCCTTAGGAAGAACCCTAATACCCGGCTGATTTACCTTCCTAGGGTTACTGTTAGGCTTAGGCCTAGGACTTTTAAAACCAGGAAGCCCTGGGCTCCAGGCACACTGCAGCTGCAAAAGGCATCCCAAGGGGAGCGCAAAAGTGACGCAACTTGGCTGCCACCACTGATATTTCCATGAGACCATCCCGAACCATAGGCTGATTTTCCTTCCTAGGGTTAAGGTTTGAGTTACGCCTAGGGTAAGGGTTCTATTAACCAGAAAGCCCTGAGTTCCAAGAACACAGCAGCTGCGAAGGACTAGCCAAGAAGAGCGCAAAAGTACCACAACATGCCTGCCTCCACAGCTTTTTCCTTGTGGACATGCCTAATTCCTGGCTGATTTGCCTTTCTCGTCTTAGGGTTGGGGTTCGGCCTAGGGCTAGGATTTTAAAAAGCAGGAAGCCCTGAGTTCCAGGCACACTGGAGCTGTGAAAGGCATCCAAAAGGGAGTGCAAAAGTGCCACAACATGGCTGCTTTCACGGCTTTTTCCTTGGCAAGAAGCCTAACATCAGGCTGATTTACTTTCCCAGGGTTACTGTTAGCCTTAGGCCTAGGGCTAGGATTTTTGAAACTAGGAAGCCCTGGGCTCCAGGCACACTGCAGCTGTTCAAGGCATCCCAAGGGGAGTACAAAAGTGCAACAACATGGCAGCTTTCACAGCTTTTTCCTTGGCACCATCCCTATACCTAGGCTGATTTATCTGCCTAGGGTTAGGGTTAGGGTTCAGCCTAGGGCTTGGATTTCTTTAACCAGGAAGCCCTGAGTTCCAGGCTTACTTCATCTGCCAAAGGCATCCCAAAGGGAGTGCAGAAGTGCCACAACATGGCTGCTCTCACGGCTTTTTCCTTGGCAAGAAGCCTAACATCAGGCTGATTTACTTTTCCAGGGTTACTGTTAGGCTTAGGCCTAGGGCTAGGATTTTTGAAACTAGGAAGCCCTTAGCTCCAGGCACACTGCAGCTGTTCAAGGCATCCCAAGGGGAGTACAAAAGTGCAACAACATGGCAGCTTTCACAGCTTTTTCCTTGGCACCATCCCTATACCTAGGCTGGTTTATCTGCCTAGGGTTAGGGTTAGGGTTCAGCCTAGGGCTTGAATTTTTTTAACCAGGAAGCCCTGAGTTCCAGGCTTACTTCATCTGCCAAAGGCATCCCAAAGGGAGTGCAGAAGTGCCACAACATGGCTGCTTTCACGGCTTTTCCCTTAGGAAGAACCCTAATACCCGGCTGATTTACCTTCCTAGGGTTACTGTTAGGCTTAGGCCTAGGACTTTTTAAACCAGGAAGCCCTGGGCTCCAGGCACACTGCAGCTGCAAAAGGCATCCCAAGGGGAGCGCAAAAGTGACGCAACTTGGCTGCCACCACTGATATTTCCATGAGACCATCCCGAACCATAGGTTGATTTTCCTTCCTAGGGTTAAGGTTTGAGTTACGCCTAGGGTAAGGGTTCTATTAACCAGAAAGCCCTGAGTTCCAAGAACACAGCAGCTGCGAAGGACTAGCCAAGAAGAGCGCAAAAGTACCACAACATGCCTGCCTCCACAGCTTTTTCCTTGGGGACATGCCTAATTCCTGGCTGATTTGCCTTTCTCGTCTTAGGGTTGCGGTTCGGCCTAGGGCTAGGATTTTTAAAAGCAGGAAGCCCTGAGTTCCAGGCACACTGGAGCTGTGAAAGGCATCCAAAAGGGAGTGCAAAAGTGCCACAACATGGCTGCTTTCACGGCTTTTTCCTTGGCAAGAAACCTAACATCAGGCTGATTTACTTTCCCAGGGTTACTGTTAGGCTTAGGCCTAGGGCTAGGATTTTTGAAACTAGGAAGCCCTTAGCTCCAGGCACACTGCAGCTGTTCAAGGCATCCCAAGGGGAGTACAAAAGTGCAACAACATGGCAGCTTTCACAGCTTTTTCCTTGGCACCATCCCTATACCTAGGCTGATTTATCTGCCTAGGGTTAGGGTTAGGGTTCAGCCTAGGGCTTGGATTTCTTTAACCAGGAAGCCCTGAGTTCCAGGCTTAGTTCATCTGCCAAAGGCATCCCAAAGGGAGTGCAGAAGTGCCACAACATGGCTGCTTTCACGGCTTTTCCCTTAGGAAGAACCCTAATACCCGGCTGATTTACCTTCCTAGGGTTACTGTTAGGCTTAGGCCTAGGACTTTTAAAACCAGGAAGCCCTGGGCTCCAGGCACACTGCAGCTGCAAAAGGCATCCCAAGGGGAGCGCAAAAGTGACGCAACTTGGCTGCCACCACTGATATTTCCATGAGACCATCCCGAACCATAGGCTGATTTTCCTTCCTAGGGTTAAGGTTTGAGTTACGCCTAGGGTAAGGGTTCTATTAACCAGAAAGCCCTGAGTTCCAAGAACACAGCAACTGCGAAGGACTAGCCAAGAAGAGCGCAAAAGTACCACAACATGCCTGCCTCCACAGCTTTTTCCTTGGGGACATGCCTAATTCCTGGCTGATTTGCCTTTCTCGTCTTAGGGTTGGGGTTCGGCCTAGGGCTAGGATTTTTAAAAGCAGGAAGCCCTGAGTTCCAGGCACACTGGAGCTGTGAAAGGCATCCAAAAGGGAGTGCAAAAGTGCCACAACATGGCTGCTTTCACGGCTTTTTCCTTGGCAAGAAGCCTAACACCAGGCTGATTTACTTTCCCAGGGTTACTGTTAGGCTTAGGCCTAGGGCTAGGATTTTTGAAACTAGGAAGCCCTTAGCTCCAGGCACACTGCAGCTGTTCAAGGCATCCCAAGGGGAGTACAAAAGTGCAACAACATGGCAGCTTTCACAGCTTTTTCCTTGGCACCATCCCTATACCTAGGCTGATTTATCTGCCTAGGGTTAGGGTTAGGGTTCAGCCTAGGGCTTGGATTTCTTTAACCAGGAAGCCCTGAGTTCCAGGCTTACTTCATCTGCCAAAGGCATCCCAAAGGGAGTGCAGAAGTGCCACAACATGGCTGCTTTCACGGCTTTTCCCTTAGGAAGAACCCTAATACCCGGCTGATTTACCTTCCTAGGGTTACTGTTAGGCTTAGGCCTAGGACTTTTAAAACCAGGAAGCCCTGGGCTCCAGGCACACTGCAGCTGCAAAAGGCATCCCAAGGGGAGCGCAAAAGTGACGCAACTTGGCTGCCACCACTGATATTTCCATGAGACCATCCCGAACCATAGGCTGATTTTCCTTCCTAGGGTTAAGGTTTGAGTTACGCCTAGGGTAAGGGTTCTATTAACCAGAAAGCCCTGAGTTCCAAGAACACAGCAGCTGCGAAGGACTAGCCAAGAAGAGCGCAAAAGTACCACAACATGCCTGCCTCCACAGCTTTTTCCTTGGGGACATGCCTAATTCCTGGCTGATTTGCCTTTCTCGTCTTAGGGTTGGGGTTCGGCCTAGGGCTAGGATTTTAAAAAGCAGGAAGCCCTGAGTTCCAGGCACACTGGAGCTGTGAAAGGCATCCAAAAGGGAGTGCAAAAGTGCCACAACATGGCTGCTTTCACGGCTTTTTCCTTGGCAAGAAGCCTAACATCAGGCTGATTTACTTTCCCAGGGTTACTGTTAGGCTTAGGCCTAGGGCTAGGATTTTTGAAACTAGGAAGCCCTGGGCTCCAGGCACACTGCAGCTGTTCAAGGCATCCCAAGGGGAGTACAAAAGTGCAACAACATGGCATCTTTCACAGCTTTTTCCTTGGCACCATCCCTATACCTAGGCTGATTTATCTGCCTAGGGTTAGGGTTAGGGTTCAGCCTAGGGCTTGGATTTCTTTAACCAGGAAGCCCTGAGTTCCAGGCTTACTTCATCTGCCAAAGGCATCCCAAAGGGAGTGCAGAAGTGCCACAACATGGCTGCTTTCACGGCTTTTCCCTTAGGAAGAACCCTAATACCCGGCTGATTTACCTTCCTAGGGTTACTGTTAGGCTTAGGCCTAGGACTTTTAAAACCAGGAAGCCCTGGGCTCCAGGCACACTGCAACTGCAAAAGGCATCCCAAGGGGAGCGCAAAAGTGACACAACTTGGCTGCCACCACTGATATTTCCATGAGACCATCCCGAACCATAGGCTGATTTTCCTTCCTAGGGTTAAGGTTTGAGTTACGCCTAGGGTAAGGGTTCTATTAACCAGAAAGCCCTGAGTTCCAAGAACACAGCAGCTGCAAAGGACTAGCCAAGAAGAGCGCAAAAGTACCACAACATGCCTGCCTCCACAGCTTTTTCCTTGGGGACATGCCTAAATCCTGGCTGATTTGCCTTTCTCGTCTTAGGGTTGGGGTTCGGCCTAGGGCTAGGATTTTTAAAAGCAGGAAGCCCTGAGTTCCAGGCACACTGGAGCTGTGAAAGGCATCCAAAAGGGAGTGCAAAAGTGCCACAACATGGCTGCTTTCACGGCTTTTTCCTTGGCAAGAAGCCTAACATCAGGCTGATTTTCTTTCCCAGGGTTACTGTTAGGCTTAGGCCTAGGGCTAGGATTTTTGAAACTAGGAAGCCCTTAGCTCCAGGCACACTGCAGCTGTTCAAGGCATCCCAAGGGGAGTACAAAAGTGCAACAACATGGCAGCTTTCACAGCTTTTTCCTTGGCACCATCCCTATACCTAGGCTGATTTATCTGCCTAGGGTTAGGGTTAGGGTTCAGCCTAGGGCTTGGATTTCTTTAACCAGGAAGCCCTGAGTTCCAGGCTTACTTCATCTGCCAAAGGCATCCCAAAGGGAGTGCAAAAGTGCCACAACATGGCTGCTTTCACGGCTTTTTCCTTGGCAAGAAGCCTAACATCAGGCTGATTTACTTTCCCAGGGTTACTGTTAGGCTTAGGCCTAGGGCTAGGATTTTTGAAACTAGGAAACCCTTAGCTCCAGGCACACTGCAGCTGCAAAAGGCATCCCAAGGGGAGTACAAAAGTGCAACAACATGGCAGCTTTCACAGCTTTTTCCTTGGCACCATCCCTATACCTAGGCTGGTTTATCTGCCTAGGGTTAGGGTTAGGGTTCAGCCTAGGGCTTGAATTTTTTTAACCAGGAAGCCCTGAGTTCCAGGCTTACTTCATCTGCCAAAGGCATCCCAAAGGGAGTGCAGAAGTGCCACAACATGGCTGCTTTCACGGCTTTTCCCTTAGGAAGAACCCTAATACCCGGCTGATTTACCTTCCTAGGGTTATTGTTAGGCTTAGGCCTAGGACTTTTAAAACCAGGAAGCCCTGGGCTCCAGGCACACTGCAGCTGCAAAAGGCATCCCAAGGGGAGCGCAAAAGTGACGCAACTTGGCTGCCACCACTGATATTTCCATGAGACCATCCCGAACCATAGGCTGATTTTCCTTCCTAGGGTTAAGGTTTGAGTTACGCCTAGGGTAAGGGTTCTATTAACCAGAAAGCCCTGAGTTCCAAGAACACAGCAGCTGCGAAGGACTAGCCAAGAAGAGCGCAAAAGTACCACAACATGCCTGCCTCCACAGCTTTTTCCTTGGGGACATGCCTAATTCCTGGCTGATTTGCCTTTCTCGTCTTAGGGTTGGGGTTCGGCCTAGGGCTAGGATTTTTAAAAGCAGGAAGCCCTGAGTTCCAGGCACACTGGAGCTGTGAAAGGCATCCAAAAGGGAGTGCAAAAGTGCCACAACATGGCTGCTTTCACGGCTTTTTCCTTGGCAAGAAGCCTAACACCAGGCTGATTTACTTTCCCAGGGTTACTGTTAGGCTTAGGCCTAGGGCTAGGATTTTTGAAACTAGGAAGCCCTTAGCTCCAGGCACACTGCAGCTGTTCAAGGCATCCCAAGGGGAGTACAAAAGTGCAACAACATGGCATCTTTCACAGCTTTTTCCTTGGCACCATCCCTATACCTAGGCTGATTTATCTGCCTAGGGTTAGGGTTAGGGTTCAGCCTAGGGCTTGGATTTCTTTAACCAGGAAGCCCTGAGTTCCAGGCTTACTTCATCTGCCAAAGGCATCCCAAAGGGAGTGCAGAAGTGCCACAACATGGCTGCTTTCACGGCTTTTCCCTTAGGAAGAACCCTAATACCCGGCTGATTTACCTTCCTAGGGTTACTGTTAGGCTTAGGCCTAGGACTTTTAAAACCAGGAAGCCCTGGGCTCCAGGCACACTGCAGCTGCAAAAGGCATCCCAAGGGGAGCGCAAAAGTGACGCAACTTGGCTGCCACCACTGATATTTCCATGAGACCATCCCGAACCATAGGCTGATTTTCCTTCCTAGGGTTAAGGTTTGAGTTACGCCTAGGGTAAGGGTTCTATTAACCAGAAAGCCCTGAGTTCCAAGAACACAGCAGCTGCGAAGGACTAGCCAAGAAGAGCGCAAAAGTACCACAACATGCCTGCCTCCACAGCTTTTTCCTTGGGGACATGCCTAATTCCTGGCTGATTTGCCTTTCTCGTCTTAGGGTTGGGGTTCGGCCTAGGGCTAGGATTTTTAAAAGCAGGAAGCCCTGAGTTCCAGGCACACTGGAGCTGTGAAAGGCATCCAAAAGGGAGTGCAAAAGTGCCACAACATGGCTGCTTTCACGGCTTTTTCCTTGGCAAGAAGCCTAACACCAGGCTGATTTACATTCCCAGGGTTACTGTTAGGCTTAGGCCTAGGGCTAGGATTTTTGAAACTAGGAAGCCCTTAGCTCCAGGCACACTGCAGCTGTTCAAGGCATCCCAAGGGGAGTACAAAAGTGCAACAACATGGCATCTTTCACAGCTTTTTCCTTGGCACCATCCCTATACCTAGGCTGATTTATCTGCCTAGGGTTAGGGTTAGGGTTCAGCCTAGGGCTTGGATTTCTTTAACCAGGAAGCCCTGAGTTCCAGGCTTACTTCATCTGCCAAAGGCATCCCAAAGGGAGTGCAGAAGTGCCACAACATGGCTGCTTTCACGGCTTTTTCCTTGGCAAGAAGCCTAACATCAGGCTGATTTACTTTCCCAGGGTTACTGTTAGGCTTAGGCCTAGGGCTAGGATTTTTGAAACTAGGAAGCCCTTAGCTCCAGGCACACTGCAGCTGTTCAAGGCATCCCAAGGGGAGTACAAAAGTGCAACAACATGGCAGCTTTCACAGCTTTTTCCTTGGCACCATCCCTATACCTAGGCTGGTTTACCTGCCTAGGGTTAGGGTTAGGGTTCAGCCTAGGGCTTGGATTTTTTTAACCAGGAAACCCTGAGTTCCAGGCTTACTTCATCTGCCAAAGGCATCCCAAAGGGAGTGCAGAAGTGCCACAACATGGCTGCTTTCACGGCTTTTCCCTTAGGAAGAACCCTAATACCCGGCTGATTTACCTTCCTAGGGTTACTGTTAGGCTTAGGCCTAGGACTTTAAAACCAGGAAGCCCTGGGCTCCAGGCACACTGCAGCTGCAAAAGGCATCCCAAGGGGAGCGCAAAAGTGACGCAACTTGGCTGCCACCACTGATATTTCCATGAGACCATCCCGAACCATAGGCTGATTTTCCTTCCTAGGGTTAAGGTTTGAGTTACGCCTAGGGTAAGGGTTCTATTAACCAGAAAGCCCTGAGTTCCAAGAACACAGCAGCTGCGAAGGACTAGCCAAGAAGAGCGCAAAAGTACCACAACATGCCTGCCTCCACAGCTTTTTCCTTGGGGACATGCCTAATTCCTGGCTGATTTGCCTTTCTCGTCTTAGGGTTGCGGTTCGGCCTAGGGCTAGGATTTTTAAAAGCAGGAAGCCCTGAGTTCCAGGCACACTGGAGCTGTGAAAGGCATCCAAAAGGGAGTGCAAAAGTGCCACAACATGGCTGCTTTCACGGCTTTTTCCTTGGCAAGAAGCCTAACACCAGGCTGATTTACTTTCCCAGGGTTACTGTTAGGCTTAGGCCTAGGGCTAGGATTTTTGAAACTAGGAAGCCCTTAGCTCCAGGCACACTGCAGCTGTTCAAGGCATCCCAAGGGGAGTACAAAAGTGCAACAACATGGCAGCTTTCACAGCTTTTTCCTTGGCACCATCCCTATACCTAGGCTGATTTATCTGCCTAGGGTTAGGGTTAGGGTTCAGCCTAGGGCTTGGATTTCTTTAACCAGGAAGCCCTGAGTTCCAGGCTTACTTCATCTGCCAAAGGCATCCCAAAGGGAGTGCAGAAGTGCCACAACATGGCTGCTTTCACGGCTTTTCCCTTAGGAAGAACCCTAATACCCGGCTGATTTACCTTCCTAGGGTTACTGTTAGGCTTAGGCCTAGGACTTTTAAAACCAGGAAGCCCTGGGCTCCAGGCACACTGCAACTGCAAAAGGCATCCCAAGGGGAGCGCAAAAGTGACACAACTTGGCTGCCACCACTGATATTTCCATGAGACCATCCCGAACCATAGGCTGATTTTCCTTCCTAGGGTTAAGGTTTGAGTTACGCCTAGGGTAAGGGTTCTATTAACCAGAAAGCCCTGAGTTCCAAGAACACAGCAGCTGCGAAGGACTAGCCAAGAAGAGCGCAAAAGTACCACAACATGCCTGCCTCCACAGCTTTTTCCTTGGGGACATGCCTAATTCCTGGCTGATTTGCCTTTCTCGTCTTAGGGTTGGGGTTCGGCCTAGGGCTAGGATTTTTAAAAGCAGGAAGCCCTGAGTTCCAGGCACACTGGAGCTGTGAAAGGCATCCAAAAGGGAGTGCAAAAGTGCCACAACATGGCTGCTTTCACGGCTTTTTCCTTGGCAAGAAGCCTAACATCAGGCTGATTTACTTTCCCAGGGTTACTGTTAGGCTTAGGCCTAGGGCTAGGATTTTTGAAACTAGGAAGCCCTTAGCTCCAGGCACACTGCAGCTGTTCAAGGCATCCCAAGGGGAGTACAAAAGTGCAACAACATGGCAGCTTTCACAGCTTTTTCCTTGGCACCATCCCTATACCTAGGCTGATTTATCTGCCTAGGGTTAGGGTTAGGGTTCAGCCTAGGGCTTGGATTTCTTTAACCAGGAAGCCCTGAGTTCCAGGCTTACTTCATCTGCCAAAGGCATCCCAAAGGGAGTGCAAAAGTGCCACAACATGGCTGCTTTCACGGCTTTTTCCTTGGCAAGAAGCCTAACATCAGGCTGATTTACTTTCCCAGGGTTACTGTTAGGCTTAGGCCTAGGGCTAGGATTTTTGGAACTAGGAAGCCCTGGGCTCCAGGCACACTGCAGCTGTTCAAGGCATCCCAAGGGGAGTACAAAAGTGCAACAACATGGCAGCTTTCACAGCTTTTTCCTTGGCACCATCCCTATACCTAGGCTGGTTTATCTGCCTAGGGTTAGGGTTAGGGTTCAGCCTAGGGCTTGAATTTTTTTAACCAGGAAGCCCTGAGTTCCAGGCTTACTTCATCTGCCAAAGGCATCCCAAAGGGAGTGCAGAAGTGCCACAACATGGCTGCTTTCACGGCTTTTCCCTTAGGAAGAACCCTAATACCCGGCTGATTTACCTTCCTAGGGTTACTGTTAGGCTTAGGCCTAGGACTTTTAAAACCAGGAAGCCCTGGGCTCCAGGCACACTGCAGCTGCAAAAGGCATCCCAAGGGGAGCGCAAAAGTGACGCAACTTGGCTGCCACCACTGATATTTCCATGAGACCATCCCGAACCATAGGCTGATTTTCCTTCCTAGGGTTAAGGTTTGAGTTACGCCTAGGGTAAGGGTTCTATTAACCAGAAAGCCCTGAGTTCCAAGAACACAGCAGCTGCGAAGGACTAGCCAAGAAGAGCGCAAAAGTACCACAACATGCCTGCCTCCACAGCTTTTTCCTTGGGGACATGCCTAATTCCTGGCTGATTTGCCTTTCTCGTCTTAGGGTTGCGGTTCGGCCTAGGGCTAGGATTTTTAAAAGCAGGAAGCCCTGAGTTCCAGGCACACTGGAGCTGTGAAAGGCATCCAAAAGGGAGTGCAAAAGTGCCACAACATGGCTGCTTTCACGGCTTTTTCCTTGGCAAGAAGCCTAACATCAGGCTGATTTACTTTCCCAGGGTTACTGTTAGGCTTAGGCCTAGGGCTAGGATTTTTGAAACTAGGAAGCCCTTAGCTCCAGGCACACTGCAGCTGTTCAAGGCATCCCAAGGGGAGTACAAAAGTGCAACAACATGGCAGCTTTCACAGCTTTTTCCTTGGCACCATCCCTATACCTAGGCTGATTTATCTGCCTAGGGTTAGGGTTAGGGTTCAGCCTAGGGCTTGGATTTCTTTAACCAGGAAGCCCTGAGTTCCAGGCTTACTTCATCTGCCAAAGGCATCCCAAAGGGAGTGCAGAAGTGCCACAACATGGCTGCTTTCACGGCTTTTCCCTTAGGAAGAACCCTAATACCCGGCTGATTTACCTTCCTAGGGTTACTGTTAGGCTTAGGCCTAGGACTTTTAAAACCAGGAAGCCCTGGGCTCCAGGCACACTGCAGCTGTTCAAGGCATCCCAAGGGGAGCGCAAAAGTGACGCAACTTGGCTGCCACCACTGATATTTCCATGAGACCATCCCGAACCATAGGCTGATTTTCCTTCCTAGGGTTAAGGTTTGAGTTACGCCTAGGGTAAGGGTCTATTAACCAGAAAGCCCTGAGTTCCAAGAACACAGCAGCTGCGAAGGACTAGCCAAGAAGAGCGCAAAAGTACCACAACATGCCTGCCTCCACAGCTTTTTCCTTGGGGACATGCCTAATTCCTGGCTGATTTGCCTTTCTCGTCTTAGGGTTGGGGTTCGGCCTAGGGCTAGGATTTTTAAAAGCAGGAAGCCCTGAGTTCCAGGCACACTGGAGCTGTGAAAGGCATCCAAAAGGGAGTGCAAAAGTGCCACAACATGGCTGCTTTCACGGCTTTTTCCTTGGCAAGAAGCCTAACACATGGATGATTTACTTTCCCAGGGTTACTGTTAGGCTTAGGCCTAGGGCTAGGATTTTTGAAACTAGGAAGCCCTTAGCTCCAGGCACACTGCAGCTGTTCAAGGCATCCCAAGGGGAGTACAAAAGTGCAACAACATGGCAGCTTTCACAGCTTTTTCCTTGGCACCATCCCTATACCTAGGCTGATTTATCTGCCTAGGGTTAGGGTTAGGGTTCAGCCTAGGGCTTGGATTTCTTTAACCAGGAAGCCCTGAGTTCCAGGCTTACTTCATCTGCCAAAGGCATCCCAAAGGGAGTGCAAAAGTGCCACAACATGGCTGCTTTCACGGCTTTTTCCTTGGCAAGAAGCCTAACATCAGGCTGATTTACTTTCCCAGGGTTACTGTTAGGCTTAGGCCTAGGGCTAGGATTTTTGAAACTAGGAAGCCCTGGGCTCCAGGCACACTGCAGCTGCAAAAGGCATCCCAAGGGGAGTACAAAAGTGCAACAACATGGCAGCTTTCACAGCTTTTTCCTTGGCACCATCCCTATACCTAGGCTGGTTTATCTGCCAAGGGTAGGGTTAGGGTTCAGCCTAGGGCTTGAATTTTTTTAACCAGGAAGCCCTGAGTTCCAGGCTTACTTCATCTGCCAAAGGCATCCCAAAGGGAGTGCAGAAGTGCCACAACATGGCTGCTTTCACGGCTTTTCCCTTAGGAAGAACCCTAATACCCGGCTGATTTACCTTCCTAGGGTTACTGTTAGGCTTAGGCCTAGGACTTTTAAAACCAGGAAGCCCTGGGCTCCAGGCACACTGCAGCTGCGAAAGGTATCCCAAGGGGAGCGCAAAAGTGACGCAACTTGGCTGCCACCACTGATATTTCCATGAGACCATCCCGAACCATAGGTTGATTTTCCTTCCTAGGGTTAAGGTTTGAGTTACGCCTAGGGTAAGGGTTCTATTAACCAGAAAGCCCTGAGTTCCAAGAACACAGCAGCTGCGAAGGACTAGCCAAGAAGAGCGCAAAAGTACCACAACATGCCTGCCTCCACAGCTTTTTCCTTGGGGACATGCCTAATTCCTGGCTGATTTGCCTTTCTCGTCTTAGGGTTGGGGTTCGGCCTAGGGCTAGGATTTTTAAAATCAGGAATCCCTGAGTTCCAGGCACACTGGAGCTGTGAAAGGCATCCAAAAGGGAGTGCAAAAGTGCCACAACATGGCTGCTTTCACGGCTTTTTCCTTGGCAAGAAGCCTAACATCAGGCTGATTTACTTTCCCAGGGTTACTGTTAGGCTTAGGCCTAGGGCTAGGATTTTTGAAACTAGGAAGCCCTTAGCTTCAGGCACACTGCAGCTGTTCAAGGCATCCCAAGGGGAGTACAATAGTGCAACAACATGGCAGCTTTCACAGCTTTTTCCTTGGCACCATCCCTATACCTAGGCTGATTTATCTGCCTAGGGTTAGGGTTAGGGTTCAGCCTAGGGCTTGGATTTCTTTAACCAGGAAGCCCTGAGTTCCAGGCTTACTTCATCTGCCAAAGGCATCCCAAAGGGAGTGCAGAAGTGCCACAACATGGCTGCTTTCACGGCTTTTCCCTTAGGAAGAACCCTAATACCCGGCTGATTTACCTTCCTAGGGTTACTGTTAGGCTTAGGCCTAGGACTTTTAAAACCAGGAAGCCCTGGGCTCCAGGCACACTGCAGCTGCAAAAGGCATCCCAAGGGGAGCGCAAAAGTGACGCAACTTGGCTGCCACCACTGATATTTCCATGAGACCATCCCGAACCATAGGCTGATTTTCCTTCCTAGGGTTAAGGTTTGAGTTACGCCTAGGGTAAGGGTTCTATTAACCAGAAAGCCCTGAGTTCCAAGAACACAGCAGCTGCGAAGGACTAGCCAAGAAGAGCGCAAAAGTACCACAACATGCCTGCCTCCACAGCTTTTTCCTTGGGGACATGCCTAATTCCTGGCTGATTTGCCTTTCTCGTCTTAGGGTTGGGGTTCGGCCTAGGGCTAGGATTTTAAAAAGCAGGAAGCCCTGAGTTCCAGGCACACTAAAGCTGTGAAAGGCATCCAAAAGGGAGTGCAAAAGTGCCACAACATGGCTGCTTTCACGGCTTTTTCCTTGGCAAGAAGCCTAACATCAGGCTGATTTACTTTCCCAGGGTTACTGTTAGGCTTAGGCCTAGGGCTAGGATTTTTGAAACTAGGAAGCCCTGGGCTCCAGGCACACTGCAGCTGTTCAAGGCATCCCAAGGGGAGTACAAAAGTGCAACAACATGGCAGCTTTCACAGCTTTTTCCTTGGCACCATCCCTATACCTAGGCTGATTTATCTGCCTAGGGTTAGGGTTAGGGTTCAGCCTAGGGCTTGGATTTCTTTAACCAGGAAGCCCTGAGTTCCAGGCTTACTTCATCTGCCAAAGGCATCCCAAAGGGAGTGCAGAAGTGCCACAACATGGCTGCTTTCACGGCTTTTCCCTTAGGAAGAACCCTAATACCCGGCTGATTTACCTTCCTAGGGTTACTGTTAGGCTTAGGCCTAGGACTTTTAAAACCAGGAAGCCCTGGGCTCCAGGCACACTGCAGCTGCAAAAGGCATCCCAAGGGGAGCGCAAAAGTGACGCAACTTGGCTGCCACCACTGATATTTCCATGAGACCATCCCGAACCATAGGCTGATTTTCCTTCCTAGGGTTAAGGTTTGAGTTACGCCTAGGGTAAGGGTCTATTAACCAGAAAGCCCTGAGTTCCAAGAACACAGCAGCTGCGAAGGACTAGCCAAGAAGAGCGCAAAAGTACCACAACATGCCTGCCTCCACAGCTTTTTCCTTGGGGACATGCCTAATTCCTGGCTGATTTGCCTTTCTCGTCTTAGGGTTGGGGTTCGGCCTAGGGCTAGGATTTTTAAAAGCAGGAAGCCCTGAGTTCCAGGCACACTGGAGCTGTGAAAGGCATCCAAAAGGGAGTGCAAAAGTGCCACAACATGGCTGCTTTCACGGCTTTTTCCTTGGCAAGAAGCCTAACATCAGGCTGATTTACTTTCCCAGGGTTACTGTTAGGCTTAGGCCTAGGGCTAGGATTTTTGAAACTAGGAAGCCCTTAGCTCCAGGCACACTGCAGCTGTTCAAGGCATCCCAAGGGGAGTACAAAAGTGCAACAACATGGCAGCTTTCACAGCTTTTTCCTTGGCACCATCCCTATACCTAGGCTGATTTATCTGCCTAGGGTTAGGGTTAGGGTTCAGCCTAGGGCTTGGATTTCTTTAACCAGGAAGCCCTGAGTTCCAGGCTTACTTCATCTGCCAAAGGCATCCCAAAGGGAGTGCAGAAGTGCCACAACATGGCTGCTTTCACGGCTTTTCCCTTAGGAAGAACCCTAATACCCGGCTGATTTACCTTCCTAGGGTTACTGTTAGGCTTAGGCCTAGGACTTTTAAAACCAGGAAGCCCTGGGCTCCAGGCACACTGCAGCTGCAAAAGGCATCCCAAGGGGAGCGCAAAAGTGACGCAACTTGGCTGCCACCACTGATATTTCCATGAGACCATCCCGAACCATAGGCTGATTTTCCTTCCTAGGGTTAAGGTTTGAGTTACGCCTAGGGTAAGGGTTCTATTAACCAGAAAGCCCTGAGTTCCAAGAACACAGCAGCTGCGAAGGACTAGCCAAGAAGAGCGCAAAAGTACCACAACATGCCTGCCTCCACAGCTTTTTCCTTGGGGACATGCCTAATTCCTGGCTGATTTGCCTTTCTCGTCTTAGGGTTGGGGTTCGGCCTAGGGCTAGGATTTTAAAAAGCAGGAAGCCCTGAGTTCCAGGCACACTGGAGCTGTGAAAGGCATCCAAAAGGGAGTGCAAAAGTGCCACAACATGGCTGCTTTCACGGCTTTTTCCTTGGCAAGAAGCCTAACATCAGGCTGATTTACTTTCCCAGGGTTACTGTTAGGCTTAGGCCTAGGGCTAGGATTTTTGAAACTAGGAAGCCCTGGGCTCCAGGCACACTGCAGCTGTTCAAGGCATCCCAAGGGGAGTACAAAAGTGCAACAACATGGCAGCTTTCACAGCTTTTTCCTTGGCACCATCCCTATACCTAGGCTGATTTATCTGCCTAGGGTTAGGGTTAGGGTTCAGCCTAGGGCTTGGATTTCTTTAACCAGGAAGCCCTGAGTTCCAGGCTTACTTCATCTGCCAAAGGCATCCCAAAGGGAGTGCAGAAGTGCCACAACATGGCTGCTTTCACGGCTTTTCCCTTAGGAAGAACCCTAATACCCGGCTGATTTACCTTCCTAGGGTTACTGTTAGGCTTAGGCCTAGGACTTTTAAAACCAGGAAGCCCTGGGCTCCAGGCACACTGCAGCTGCAAAAGGCATCCCAAGGGGAGCGCAAAAGTGACGCAACTTGGCTGCCACCACTGATATTTCCATGAGACCATCCCGAACCATAGGCTGATTTTCCTTCCTAGGGTTAAGGTTTGAGTTACGCCTAGGGTAAGGGTTCTATTAACCAGAAAGCCCTGAGTTCCAAGAACACAGCAGCTGCGAAGGACTAGCCAAGAAGAGCGCAAAAGTACCACAACATGCCTGCCTCCACAGCTTTTTCCTTGGGGACATGCCTAATTCCTGGCTGATTTGCCTTTCTCGTCTTAGGGTTGGGGTTCGGCCTAGGGCTAGGATTTTAAAAAGCAGGAAGCCCTGAGTTCCAGGCACACTGGAGCTGTGAAAGGCATCCAAAAGGGAGTGCAAAAGTGCCACAACATGGCTGCTTTCACGGCTTTTTCCTTGGCAAGAAGCCTAACATCAGGCTGATTTACTTTCCCAGGGTTACTGTTAGGCTTAGGCCTAGGGCTAGGATTTTTGAAACTAGGAAGCCCTTAGCTTCAGGCACACTGCAGTTGTTCAAGGCATCCCAAGGGGAGTACAAAAGTGCAACAACATGGCAGCTTTCACAGCTTTTTCCTTGGCACCATCCCTATACCTAAGCTGATTTATCTGCCTAGGGTTAGGGTTAGGGTTCAGCCTAGGGCTTGGATTTCTTTAACCAGGAAGCCCTGAGTTCCAGGCTTACTTCATCTGCCAAAGGCATCCCAAAGGGAGTGCAGAAGTGCCACAACATGGCTGCTTTCACGGCTTTTCCCTTAGGAAGAACCCTAATACCCGGCTGATTTACCTTCCTAGGGTTACTGTTAGGCTTAGGCCTAGGACTTTTAAAACCAGGAAGCCCTGGGCTCCAGGCACACTGCAGCTGCAAAAGGCATCCCAAGGGGAGCGCAAAAGTGACGCAACTTGGCTGCCACCACTGATATTTCCATGAGACCATCCCGAACCATAGGCTGATTTTCCTTCCTAGGGTTAAGGTTTGAGTTACGCCTAGGGTAAGGGTTCTATTAACCAGAAAGCCCTGAGTTCCAAGAACACAGCAGCTGCGAAGGACTAGCCAAGAAGAGCGCAAAAGTACCACAACATGCCTGCCTCCACAGCTTTTTCCTTGGGGACATGCCTAATTCCTGGCTGATTTGCCTTTCTCGTCTTAGGGTTGGGGTTCGGCCTAGGGCTAGGATTTTAAAAAGCAGGAAGCCCTGAGTTCCAGGCACACTGGAGCTGTGAAAGGCATCCAAAAGGGAGTGCAAAAGTGCCACAACATGGCTGCTTTCACGGCTTTTTCCTTGGCAAGAAGCCTAACATCAGGCTGATTTACTTTCCCAGGGTTACTGTTAGGCTTAGGCCTAGGGCTAGGATTTTTGAAACTAGGAAGCCCTGGGCTCCAGGCACACTGCAGCTGTTCAAGGCATCCCAAGGGGAGTACAAAAGTGCAACAACATGGCAGCTTTCACAGCTTTTTCCTTGGCACCATCCCTATACCTAGGCTGATTTATCTGCCTAGGGTTAGGGTTAGGGTTCAGCCTAGGGCTTGGATTTCTTTAACCAGGAAGCCCTGAGTTCCAGGCTTACTTCATCTGCCAAAGGCATCCCAAAGGGAGTGCAGAAGTGCCACAACATGGCTGCTTTCACGGCTTTTCCCTTAGGAAGAACCCTAATACCCGGCTGATTTACCTTCCTAGGGTTACTGTTAGGCTTAGGCCTAGGACTTTTAAAACCAGGAAGCCCTGGGCTCCAGGCACACTGCAGCTGCAAAAGGCATCCCAAGGGGAGCGCAAAAGTGACGCAACTTGGCTGCCACCACTGATATTTCCATGAGACCATCCCGAACCATAGGCTGATTTTCCTTCCTAGGGTTAAGGTTTGAGTTACGCCTAGGGTAAGGGTTCTATTAACCAGAAAGCCCTGAGTTCCAAGAACACAGCAGCTGCGAAGGACTAGCCAAGAAGAGCGCAAAAGTACCACAACATGCCTGCCTCCACAGCTTTTTCCTTGGGGACATGCCTAATTCCTGGCTGATTTGCCTTTCTCGTCTTAGGGTTGGGGTTCGGCCTAGGGCTAGGATTTTAAAAAGCAGGAAGCCCTGAGTTCCAGGCACACTGGAGCTGTGAAAGGCATCCAAAAGGGAGTGCAAAAGTGCCACAACATGGCTGCTTTCACGGCTTTTTCCTTGGCAAGAAGCCTAACATCAGGCTGATTTACTTTCCCAGGGTTACTGTTAGGCTTAGGCCTAGGGCTAGGATTTTTGAAACTAGGAAGCCCTGGGCTCCAGGCACACTGCAGCTGTTCAAGGCATCCCAAGGGGAGTACAAAAGTGCAACAACATGGCAGCTTTCACAGCTTTTTCCTTGGCACCATCCCTATACCTAGGCTGATTTATCTGCCTAGGGTTAGGGTTAGGGTTCAGCCTAGGGCTTGGATTTCTTTAACCAGGAAGCCCTGAGTTCCAGGCTTACTTCATCTGCCAAAGGCATCCCAAAGGGAGTGCAGAAGTGCCACAACATGGCTGCTTTCACGGCTTTTCCCTTAGGAAGAACCCTAATACCCGGCTGATTTACCTTCCTAGGGTTACTGTTAGGCTTAGGCCTAGGACTTTTAAAACCAGGAAGCCCTGGGCTCCAGGCACACTGCAGCTGCAAAAGGCATCCCAAGGGGAGCGCAAAAGTGACGCAACTTGGCTGCCACCACTGATATTTCCATGAGACCATCCCGAACCATAGGCTGATTTTCCTTCCTAGGGTTAAGGTTTGAGTTACGCCTAGGGTAAGGGTTCTATTAACCAGAAAGCCCTGAGTTCCAAGAACACAGCAGCTGCGAAGGACTAGCCAAGAAGAGCGCAAAAGTACCACAACATGCCTGCCTCCACAGCTTTTTCCTTGGGGACATGCCTAATTCCTGGCTGATTTGCCTTTCTCGTCTTAGGGTTGGGGTTCGGCCTAGGGCTAGGATTTTTAAAAGCAGGAAGCCCTGAGTTCCAGGCACACTGGAGCTGTGAAAGGCATCCAAAAGGGAGTGCAAAAGTGCCACAACATGGCTGCTTTCACGGCTTTTTCCTTGGCAAGAAGCCTAACATCAGGCTGATTTACTTTCCCAGGGTTACTGTTAGGCTTAGGCCTAGGGCTAGGATTTTTGAAACTAGGAAGCCCTGGGCTCCAGGCACACTGCAGCTGTTCAAGGCATCCCAAGGGGAGTACAAAAGTGCAACAACATGGCATCTTTCACAGCTTTTTCCTTGGCACCATCCCTATACCTAGGCTGATTTATCTGCCTAGGGTTAGGGTTAGGGTTCAGCCTAGGGCTTGGATTTCTTTAACCAGGAAGCCCTGAGTTCCAGGCTTACTTCATCTGCCAAAGGCATCCCAAAGGGAGTGCAGAAGTGCCACAACATGGCTGCTTTCACGGCTTTTCCCTTAGGAAGAACCCTAATACCCGGCTGATTTACCTTCCTAGGGTTACTGTTAGGCTTAGGCCTAGGACTTTTAAAACCAGGAAGCCCTGGGCTCCAGGCACACTGCAGCTGCAAAAGGCATCCCAAGGGGAGCGCAAAAGTGACGCAACTTGGCTGCCACCACTGATATTTCCATGAGACCATCCCGAACCATAGGCTGATTTTCCTTCCTAGGGTTAAGGTTTGAGTTACGCCTAGGGTAAGGGTTCTATTAACCAGAAAGCCCTGAGTTCCAAGAACACAGCAGCTGCGAAGGACTAGCCAAGAAGAGCGCAAAAGTACCACAACATGCCTGCCTCCACAGCTTTTTCCTTGGGGACATGCCTAATTCCTGGCTGATTTGCCTTTCTCGTCTTAGGGTTGGGGTTCGGCCTAGGGCTAGGATTTTAAAAAGCAGGAAGCCCTGAGTTCCAGGCACACTGGAGCTGTGAAAGGCATCCAAAAGGGAGTGCAAAAGTGCCACAACATGGCTGCTTTCACGGCTTTTTCCTTGGCAAGAAGCCTAACATCAGGCTGATTTACTTTCCCAGGGTTACTGTTAGGCTTAGGCCTAGGGCTAGGATTTTTGAAACTAGGAAGCCCTTAGCTTCAGGCACACTGCAGCTGTTCAAGGCATCCCAAGGGGAGTACAAAAGTGCAACAACATGGCAGCTTTCACAGCTTTTTCCTTGGCACCATCCCTATACCTAAGCTGATTTATCTGCCTAGGGTTAGGGTTAGGGTTCAGCCTAGGGCTTGGATTTCTTTAACCAGGAAGCCCTGAGTTCCAGGCTTACTTCATCTGCCAAAGGCATCCCAAAGGGAGTGCAGAAGTGCCACAACATGGCTGCTTTCACGGCTTTTCCCTTAGGAAGACCCCTAATACCCGGCTGATTTACCTTCCTAGGGTTACTGTTAGGCTTAGGCCTAGGACTTTTAAAACCAGGAAGCCCTGGGCTCCAGGCACACTGCAGCTGCAAAAGGCATCCCAAGGGGAGCGCAAAAGTGACGCAACTTGGCTGCCACCACTGATATTTCCATGAGACCATCCCGAACCATAGGCTGATTTTCCTTCCTAGGGTTAAGGTTTGAGTTACGCCTAGGGTAAGGGTTCTATTAACCAGAAAGCCCTGAGTTCCAAGAACACAGCAGCTGCGAAGGACTAGCCAAGAAGAGCGCAAAAGTACCACAACATGCCTGCCTCCACAGCTTTTTCCTTGGGGACATGCCTAATTCCTGGCTGATTTGCCTTTCTCGTCTTAGGGTTGGGGTTCGGCCTAGGGCTAGGATTTTAAAAAGCAGGAAGCCCTGAGTTCCAGGCACACTGGAGCTGTGAAAGGCATCCAAAAGGGAGTGCAAAAGTGCCACAACATGGCTGCTTTCACGGCTTTTTCCTTGGCAAGAAGCCTAACATCAGGCTGATTTACTTTCCCAGGGTTACTGTTAGGCTTAGGCCTAGGGCTAGGATTTTTGAAACTAGGAAGCCCTTAGCTTCAGGCACACTGCAGCTGTTCAAGGCATCCCAAGGGGAGTACAAAAGTGCAACAACATGGCAGCTTTCACAGCTTTTTCCTTGGCACCATCCCTATACCTAAGCTGATTTATCTGCCTAGGGTTAGGGTTAGGGTTCAGCCTAGGGCTTGGATTTCTTTAACCAGGAAGCCCTGAGTTCCAGGCTTACTTCATCTGCCAAAGGCATCCCAAAGGGAGTGCAGAAGTGCCACAACATGGCTGCTTTCACGGCTTTTCCCTTAGGAAGAACCCTAATACCCGGCTGATTTACCTTCCTAGGGTTACTGTTAGGCTTAGGCCTAGGACTTTTAAAACCAGGAAGCCCTGGGCTCCAGGCACACTGCAGCTGCAAAAGGCATCCCAAGGGGAGCGCAAAAGTGACGCAACTTGGCTGCCACCACTGATATTTCCATGAGACCATCCCGAACCATAGGCTGATTTTCCTTCCTAGGGTTAAAGTTTGAGTTACGCCTAGGGTAAGGGTTCTATTAACCAGAAAGCCCTGAGTTCCAAGAACACAGCAGCTGCGAAGGACTAGCCAAGAAGAGCGCAAAAGTACCACAACATGCCTGCCTCCACAGCTTTTTCCTTGGGGACATGCCTAATTCCTGGCTGATTTGCCTTTCTCGTCTTAGGGTTGGGGTTCGGCCTAGGGCTAGGATTTTTAAAAGCAGGAAGCCCTGAGTTCCAGGCACACTGGAGCTGTGAAAGGCATCCAAAAGGGAGTGCAAAAGTGCCACAACATGGCTGCTTTCACGGCTTTTTCCTTGGCAAGAAGCCTAACATCAGGCTGATTTACTTTCCCAGGGTTACTGTTAGGCTTAGGCCTAGGGCTAGGATTTTTGAAACTAGGAAGCCCTTAGCTCCAGGCACACTGCAGCTGTTCAAGGCATCCCAAGGGGAGTACAAAAGTGCAACAACATGGCAGCTTTCACAGCTTTTTCCTTGGCACCATCCCTATACCTAGGCTGATTTATCTGCCTAGGGTTAGGGTTAGGGTTCAGCCTAGGGCTTGGATTTCTTTAACCAGGAAGCCCTGAGTTCCAGGCTTACTTCATCTGCCAAAGGCATCCCAAAGGGAGTGCAGAAGTGCCACAACATGGCTGCTTTCACGGCTTTTCCCTTAGGAAGAACCCTAATACCCGGCTGATTTACCTTCCTAGGGTTACTGTTAGGCTTAGGCCTAGGACTTTTAAAACCAGGAAGCCCTGGGCTCCAGGCACACTGCAGCTGCAAAAGGCATCCCAAGGGGAGCGCAAAAGTGACGCAACTTGGCTGCCACCACTGATATTTCCATGAGACCATCCCGAACCATAGGCTGATTTTCCTTCCTAGGGTTAAGGTTTGAGTTACGCCTAGGGTAAGGGTCTATTAACCAGAAAGCCCTGAGTTCCAAGAACACAGCAGCTGCGAAGGACTAGCCAAGAAGAGCGCAAAAGTACCACAACATGCCTGCCTCCACAGCTTTTTCCTTGGGGACATGCCTAATTCCTGGCTGATTTGCCTTTCTCGTCTTAGGGTTGGGGTTCGGCCTAGGGCTAGGATTTTTAAAATCAGGAATCCCTGAGTTCCAGGCACACTGGAGCTGTGAAAGGCATCCAAAAGGGAGTGCAAAAGTGCCACAACATGGCTGCTTTCACGGCTTTTTCCTTGGCAAGAAACCTAACATCAGGCTGATTTACTTTCCCAGGGTTACTGTTAGGCTTAGGCCTAGGGCTAGGATTTTTGAAACTAGGAAGCCCTTAGCTTCAGGCACACTGCAGCTGTTCAAGGCATCCCAAGGGGAGTACAAAAGTGCAACAACATGGCAGCTTTCACAGCTTTTTCCTTGGCACCATCCCTATACCTAGGCTGATTTATCTGCCTAGGGTTAGGGTTAGGGTTCAGCCTAGGGCTTGGATTTCTTTAACCAGGAAGCCCTGAGTTCCAGGCTTACTTCATCTGCCAAAGGCATCCCAAAGGGAGTGCAGAAGTGCCACAACATGGCTGCTTTCACGGCTTTTCCCTTAGGAAGAACCCTAATACCCGGCTGATTTACCTTCCTAGGGTTACTGTTAGGCTTAGGCCTAGGACCTTTAAAACCAGGAAGCCCTGGGCTCCAGGCACACTGCAGCTGCAAAAGGCATCCCAAGGGGAGCGCAAAAGTGACGCAACTTGGCTGCCACCACTGATATTTCCATGAGACCATCCCGAACCATAGGCTGATTTTCCTTCCTAGGCTTAAGGTTTGAGTTACGCCTAGGGTAAGGGTTCTATTAACCAGAAAGCCCTGAGTTCCAAGAACACAGCAGCTGCGAAGGACTAGCCAAGAAGAGCGCAAAAGTACCACAACATGCCTGCCTCCACAGCTTTTTCCTTGGGGACATGCCTAATTCCTGGCTGATTTGCCTTTCTCGTCTTAGGGTTGGGGTTCGGCCTAGGGCTAGGATTTTAAAAAGCAGGAAGCCCTGAGTTCCAGGCACACTGGAGCTGTGAAAGGCATCCAAAAGGGAGTGCAAAAGTGCCACAACATGGCTGCTTTCACGGCTTTTTCCTTGGCAAGAAGCCTAACATCAGGCTGATTTACTTTCCCAGGGTTATTGTTAGGCTTAGGCCTAGGGCTAGGATTTTTGAAACTGGGAAGCCCTGGGCTCCAGGCACACTGCAGCTGTTCAAGGCATCCCAAGGGGAGTACAAAAGTGCAACAACATGGCAGCTTTCACAGCTTTTTCCTTGGCACCATCCCTATACCTAGGCTGATTTATCTGCCTAGGGTTAGGGTTAGGGTTCAGCCTAGGGCTTGGATTTCTTTAACCAGGAAGCCCTGAGTTCCAGGCTTACTTCATCTGCCAAAGGCATCCCAAAGGGAGTGCAGAAGTGCCACAACATGGCTGCTTTCACGGCTTTTCCCTTAGGAAGAACCCTAATACCCGGCTGATTTACCTTCCTAGGGTTACTGTTAGGCTTAGGCCTAGGACTTTTAAAACCAGGAAGCCCTGGGCTCCAGGCACACTGCAGCTGCAAAAGGCATCCCAAGGGGAGCGCAAAAGTGACGCAACTTGGCTGCCACCACTGATATTTCCATGAGACCATCCCGAACCATAGGCTGATTTTCCTTCCTAGGGTTAAGGTTTGAGTTACGCCTAGGGTAAGGGTCTATTAACCAGAAAGCCCTGAGTTCCAAGAACACAGCAGCTGCGAAGGACTAGCCAAGAAGAGCGCAAAAGTACCACAACATGCCTGCCTCCACAGCTTTTTCCTTGGGGACATGCCTAATTCCTGGCTGATTTGCCTTTCTCGTCTTAGGGTTGGGGTTCGGCCTAGGGCTAGGATTTTAAAAAGCAGGAAGCCCTGAGTTCCAGGCACACTGGAGCTGTGAAAGGCATCCAAAAGGGAGTGCAAAAGTGCCACAACATGGCTGCTTTCACGGCTTTTTCCTTGGCAAGAAGCCTAACATCAGGCTGATTTACTTTCCCAGGGTTACTGTTAGGCTTAGGCCTAGGGCTAGGATTTTTGAAACTAGGAAGCCCTTAGCTTCAGGCACACTGCAGCTGTTCAAGGCATCCCAAGGGGAGTACAAAAGTGCAACAACATGGCAGCTTTCACAGCTTTTTCCTTGGCACCATCCCTATACCTAAGCTGATTTATCTGCCTAGGGTTAGGGTTAGGGTTCAGCCTAGGGCTTGGATTTCTTTAACCAGGAAGCCCTGAGTTCCAGGCTTACTTCATCTGCCAAAGGCATCCCAAAGGGAGTGCAGAAGTGCCACAACATGGCTGCTTTCACGGCTTTTCCCTTAGGAAGACCCCTAATACCCGGCTGATTTACCTTCCTAGGGTTACTGTTAGGCTTAGGCCTAGGACTTTTAAAACCAGGAAGCCCTGGGCTCCAGGCACACTGCAGCTGCAAAAGGCATCCCAAGGGGAGCGCAAAAGTGACGCAACTTGGCTGCCACCACTGATATTTCCATGAGACCATCCCGAACCATAGGCTGATTTTCCTTCCTAGGGTTAAGGTTTGAGTTACGCCTAGGGTAAGGGTTCTATTAACCAGAAAGCCCTGAGTTCCAAGAACACAGCAGCTGCGAAGGACTAGCCAAGAAGAGCGCAAAAGTACCACAACATGCCTGCCTCCACAGCTTTTTCCTTGGGGACATGCCTAATTCCTGGCTGATTTGCCTTTCTCGTCTTAGGGTTGGGGTTCGGCCTAGGGCTAGGATTTTAAAAAGCAGGAAGCCCTGAGTTCCAGGCACACTGGAGCTGTGAAAGGCATCCAAAAGGGAGTGCAAAAGTGCCACAACATGGCTGCTTTCACGGCTTTTTCCTTGGCAAGAAGCCTAACATCAGGCTGATTTACTTTCCCAGGGTTACTGTTAGGCTTAGGCCTAGGGCTAGGATTTTTGAAACTAGGAAGCCCTTAGCTTCAGGCACACTGCAGCTGTTCAAGGCATCCCAAGGGGAGTACAAAAGTGCAACAACATGGCAGCTTTCACAGCTTTTTCCTTGGCACCATCCCTATACCTAAGCTGATTTATCTGCCTAGGGTTAGGGTTAGGGTTCAGCCTAGGGCTTGGATTTCTTTAACCAGGAAGCCCTGAGTTCCAGGCTTACTTCATCTGCCAAAGGCATCCCAAAGGGAGTGCAGAAGTGCCACAACATGGCTGCTTTCACGGCTTTTCCCTTAGGAAGAACCCTAATACCCGGCTGATTTACCTTCCTAGGGTTACTGTTAGGCTTAGGCCTAGGACTTTTAAAACCAGGAAGCCCTGGGCTCCAGGCACACTGCAGCTGCAAAAGGCATCCCAAGGGGAGCGCAAAAGTGACGCAACTTGGCTGCCACCACTGATATTTCCATGAGACCATCCCGAACCATAGGCTGATTTTCCTTCCTAGGGTTAAGGTTTGAGTTACGCCTAGGGTAAGGGTTCTATTAACCAGAAAGCCCTGAGTTCCAAGAACACAGCAGCTGCGAAGGACTAGCCAAGAAGAGCGCAAAAGTACCACAACATGCCTGCCTCCACAGCTTTTTCCTTGGGGACATGCCTAATTCCTGGCTGATTTGCCTTTCTCGTCTTAGGGTTGGGGTTCGGCCTAGGGCTAGGATTTTAAAAAGCAGGAAGCCCTGAGTTCCAGGCACACTGGAGCTGTGAAAGGCATCCAAAAGGGAGTGCAAAAGTGCCACAACATGGCTGCTTTCACGGCTTTTTCCTTGGCAAGAAGCCTAACATCAGGCTGATTTACTTTCTCAGGGTTACTGTTAGGCTTAGGCCTAGGGCTAGGATTTTTGAAACTAGGAAGCCCTGGGCTCCAGGCACACTGCAGCTGTTCAAGGCATCCCAAGGGGAGTACAAAAGTGCAACAACATGGCATCTTTCACAGCTTTTTCCTTGGCACCATCCCTATACCTAGGCTGATTTATCTGCCTAGGGTTAGGGTTAGGGTTCAGCCTAGGGCTTGGATTTCTTTAACCAGGAAGCCCTGAGTTCCAGGCTTACTTCATCTGCCAAAGGCATCCCAAAGGGAGTGCAGAAGTGCCACAACATGGCTGCTTTCACGGCTTTTCCCTTAGGAAGAACCCTAATACCCGGCTGATTTACCTTCCTAGGGTTACTGTTAGGCTTAGGCCTAGGACTTTTAAAACCAGGAAGCCCTGGGCTCCAGGCACACTGCAGCTGCAAAAGGCATCCCAAGGGGAGCGCAAAAGTGACGCAACTTGGCTGCCACCACTGATATTTCCATGAGACCATCCCGAACCATAGGCTGATTTTCCTTCCTAGGGTTAAGGTTTGAGTTACGCCTAGGGTAAGGGTTCTATTAACCAGAAAGCCCTGAGTTCCAAGAACACAGCAGCTGCGAAGGACTAGCCAAGAAGAGCGCAAAAGTACCACAACATGCCTGCCTCCACAGCTTTTTCCTTGGGGACATGCCTAATTCCTGGCTGATTTGCCTTTCTCGTCTTAGGGTTGGGGTTCGGCCTAGGGCTAGGATTTTAAAAAGCAGGAAGCCCTGAGTTCCAGGCACACTGGAGCTGTGAAAGGCATCCAAAAGGGAGTGCAAAAGTGCCACAACATGGCTGCTTTCACGGCTTTTTCCTTGGCAAGAAGCCTAACATCAGGCTGATTTACTTTCCCAGGGTTACTGTTAGGCTTAGGCCTAGGGCTAGGATTTTTGAAACTAGGAAGCCCTGGGCTCCAGGCACACTGCAGCTGTTCAAGGCATCCCAAGGGGAGTACAAAAGTGCAACAACATGGCAGCTTTCACAGCTTTTTCCTTGGCACCATCCCTATACCTAGGCTGATTTATCTGCCTAGGGTTAGGGTTAGGGTTCAGCCTAGGGCTTGGATTTCTTTAACCAGGAAGCCCTGAGTTCCAGGCTTACTTCATCTGCCAAAGGCATCCCAAAGGGAGTGCAGAAGTGCCACAACATGGCTGCTTTCACGGCTTTTCCCTTAGGAAGAACCCTAATACCCGGCTGATTTACCTTCCTAGGGTTACTGTTAGGCTTAGGCCTAGGACTTTTAAAACCAGGAAGCCCTGGGCTCCAGGCACACTGCAGCTGCAAAAGGCATCCCAAGGGGAGCGCAAAAGTGACGCAACTTGGCTGCCACCACTGATATTTCCATGAGACCATCCCGAACCATAGGCTGATTTTCCTTCCTAGGGTTAAGGTTTGAGTTACGCCTAGGGTAAGGGTTCTATTAACCAGAAAGCCCTGAGTTCCAAGAACACAGCAGCTGCGAAGGACTAGCCAAGAAGAGCGCAAAAGTACCACAACATGCCTGCCTCCACAGCTTTTTCCTTGGGGACATGCCTAATTCCTGGCTGATTTGCCTTTCTCGTCTTAGGGTTGGGGTTCGGCCTAGGGCTAGGATTTTAAAAAGCAGGAAGCCCTGAGTTCCAGGCACACTGGAGCTGTGAAAGGCATCCAAAAGGGAGTGCAAAAGTGCCACAACATGGCTGCTTTCACGGCTTTTTCCTTGGCAAGAAGCCTAACATCAGGCTGATTTACTTTCCCAGGGTTACTGTTAGGCTTAGGCCTAGGGCTAGGATTTTTGAAACTAGGAAGCCCTTAGCTTCAGGCACACTGCAGCTGTTCAAGGCATCCCAAGGGGAGTACAAAAGTGCAACAACATGGCAGCTTTCACAGCTTTTTCCTTGGCACCATCCCTATACCTAGGCTGATTTATCTGCCTAGGGTTAGGGTTAGGGTTCAGCCTAGGGCTTGGATTTCTTTAACCAGGAAGCCCTGAGTTCCAGGCTTACTTCATCTGCCAAAGGCATCCCAAAGGGAGTGCAGAAGTGCCACAACATGGCTGCTTTCACGGCTTTTCCCTTAGGAAGAACCCTAATACCCGGCTGATTTACCTTCCTAGGGTTACTGTTAGGCTTAGGCCTAGGACTTTTAAAACCAGGAAGCCCTGGGCTCCAGGCACACTGCAGCTGCAAAAGGCATCCCAAGGGGAGCGCAAAAGTGACGCAACTTGGCTGCCACCACTGATATTTCCATGAGACCATCCCGAACCATAGGCTGATTTTCCTTCCTAGGCTTAAGGTTTGAGTTACGCCTAGGGTAAGGGTTCTATTAACCAGAAAGCCCTGAGTTCCAAGAACACAGCAGCTGCGAAGGACTAGCCAAGAAGAGCGCAAAAGTACCACAACATGCCTGCCTCCACAGCTTTTTCCTTGGGGACATGCCTAATTCCTGGCTGATTTGCCTTTCTCGTCTTAGGGTTGGGGTTCGGCCTAGGGCTAGGATTTTAAAAAGCAGGAAGCCCTGAGTTCCAGGCACACTGGAGCTGTGAAAGGCATCCAAAAGGGAGTGCAAAAGTGCCACAACATGGCTGCTTTCACGGCTTTTTCCTTGGCAAGAAGCCTAACATCAGGCTGATTTACTTTCCCAGGGTTACTGTTAGGCTTAGGCCTAGGGCTAGGATTTTTGAAACTAGGAAGCCCTGGGCTCCAGGCACACTGCAGCTGTTCAAGGCATCCCAAGGGGAGTACAAAAGTGCAACAACATGGCAGCTTTCACAGCTTTTTCCTTGGCACCATCCCTATACCTAGGCTGATTTATCTGCCTAGGGTTAGGGTTAGGGTTCAGCCTAGGGCTTGGATTTCTTTAACCAGGAAGCCCTGAGTTCCAGGCTTACTTCATCTGCCAAAGGCATCCCAAAGGGAGTGCAGAAGTGCCACAACATGGCTGCTTTCACGGCTTTTCCCTTAGGAAGAACCCTAATACCCGGCTGATTTACCTTCCTAGGGTTACTGTTAGGCTTAGGCCTAGGACTTTTAAAACCAGGAAGCCCTGGGCTCCAGGCACACTGCAGCTGCGAAAGGCATCCCAAGGGGAGCGCAAAAGTGACGCAACTTGGCTGCCACCACTGATATTTCCATGAGACCATCCCGAACCATAGGCTGATTTTCCTTCCTAGGGTTAAGGTTTGAGTTACGCCTAGGGTAAGGGTTCTATTAACCAGAAAGCCCTGAGTTCCAAGAACACAGCAGCTGCGAAGGACTAGCCAAGAAGAGCGCAAAAGTACCACAACATGCCTGCCTCCACAGCTTTTTCCTTGGGGACATGCCTAATTCCTGGCTGATTTGCCTTTCTCGTCTTAGGGTTGGGGTTCGGCCTAGGGCTAGGATTTTAAAAAGCAGGAAGCCCTGAGTTCCAGGCACACTGGAGCTGTGAAAGGCATCCAAAAGGGAGTGCAAAAGTGCCACAACATGGCTGCTTTCACGGCTTTTTCCTTGGCAAGAAGCCTAACATCAGGCTGATTTACTTTCCCAGGGTTACTGTTAGGCTTAGGCCTAGGGCTAGGATTTTTGAAACTAGGAAGCCCTGGGCTCCAGGCACACTGCAGCTGTTCAAGGCATCCCAAGGGGAGTACAAAAGTGCAACAACATGGCAGCTTTCACAGCTTTTTCCTTGGCACCATCCCTATACCTAGGCTGATTTATCTGCCTAGGGTTAGGGTTAGGGTTCAGCCTAGGGCTTGGATTTCTTTAACCAGGAAGCCCTGAGTTCCAGGCTTACTTCATCTGCCAAAGGCATCCCAAAGGGAGTGCAGAAGTGCCACAACATGGCTGCTTTCACGGCTTTTCCCTTAGGAAGAACCCTAATACCCGGCTGATTTACCTTCCTAGGGTTACTGTTAGGCTTAGGCCTAGGACTTTTAAAACCAGGAAGCCCTGGGCTCCAGGCACACTGCAGCTGCGAAAGGCATCCCAAGGGGAGCGCAAAAGTGACGCAACTTGGCTGCCACCACTGATATTTCCATGAGACCATCCCGAACCATAGGCTGATTTTCCTTCCTAGGGTTAAGGTTTGAGTTACGCCTAGGGTAAGGGTTCTATTAACCAGAAAGCCCTGAGTTCCAAGAACACAGCAGCTGCGAAGGACTAGCCAAGAAGAGCGCAAAAGTACCACAACATGCCTGCCTCCACAGCTTTTTCCTTGGGGACATGCCTAATTCCTGGCTGATTTGCCTTTCTCGTCTTAGGGTTGGGGTTCGGCCTAGGGCTAGGATTTTAAAAAGCAGGAAGCCCTGAGTTCCAGGCACACTGGAGCTGTGAAAGGCATCCAAAAGGGAGTGCAAAAGTGCCACAACATGGCTGCTTTCACGGCTTTTTCCTTGGCAAGAAGCCTAACATCAGGCTGATTTACTTTCCCAGGGTTACTGTTAGGCTTAGGCCTAGGGCTAGGATTTTTGAAACTAGGAAGCCCTGGGCTCCAGGCACACTGCAGCTGTTCAAGGCATCCCAAGGGGAGTACAAAAGTGCAACAACATGGCAGCTTTCACAGCTTTTTCCTTGGCACCATCCCTATACCTAGGCTGATTTATCTGCCTAGGGTTAGGGTTAGGGTTCAGCCTAGGGCTTGGATTTCTTTAACCAGGAAGCCCTGAGTTCCAGGCTTACTTCATCTGCCAAAGGCATCCCAAAGGGAGTGCAGAAGTGCCACAACATGGCTGCTTTCACGGCTTTTCCCTTAGGAAGAACCCTAATACCCGGCTGATTTACCTTCCTAGGGTTACTGTTAGGCTTAGGCCTAGGACTTTTAAAACCAGGAAGCCCTGGGCTCCAGGCACACTGCAGCTGCAAAAGGCATCCCAAGGGGAGCGCAAAAGTGACGCAACTTGGCTGCCACCACTGATATTTCCATGAGACCATCCCGAACCATAGGCTGATTTTCCTTCCTAGGGTTAAGGTTTGAGTTACGCCTAGGGTAAGGGTTCTATTAACCAGAAAGCCCTGAGTTCCAAGAACACAGCAGCTGCGAAGGACTAGCCAAGAAGAGCGCAAAAGTACCACAACATGCCTGCCTCCACAGCTTTTTCCTTGGGGACATGCCTAATTCCTGGCTGATTTGCCTTTCTCGTCTTAGGGTTGGGGTTCGGCCTAGGGCTAGGATTTTAAAAAGCAGGAAGCCCTGAGTTCCAGGCACACTGGAGCTGTGAAAGGCATCCAAAAGGGAGTGCAAAAGTGCCACAACATGGCTGCTTTCACGGCTTTTTCCTTGGCAAGAAGCCTAACATCAGGCTGATTTACTTTCCCAGGGTTACTGTTAGGCTTAGGCCTAGGGCTAGGATTTTTGAAACTAGGAAGCCCTGGGCTCCAGGCACACTGCAGCTGTTCAAGGCATCCCAAGGGGAGTACAAAAGTGCAACAACATGGCATCTTTCACAGCTTTTTCCTTGGCACCATCCCTATACCTAGGCTGATTTATCTGCCTAGGGTTAGGGTTAGGGTTCAGCCTAGGGCTTGGATTTCTTTAACCAGGAAGCCCTGAGTTCCAGGCTTACTTCATCTGCCAAAGGCATCCCAAAGGGAGTGCAGAAGTGCCACAACATGGCTGCTTTCACGGCTTTTCCCTTAGGAAGAACCCTAATACCCGGCTGATTTACCTTCCTAGGGTTACTGTTAGGCTTAGGCCTAGGACTTTTAAAACCAGGAAGCCCTGGGCTCCAGGCACACTGCAGCTGCAAAAGGCATCCCAAGGGGAGCGCAAAAGTGACGCAACTTGGCTGCCACCACTGATATTTCCATGAGACCATCCCGAACCATAGGCTGATTTTCCTTCCTAGGGTTAAGGTTTGAGTTACACCTAGGGTAAGGGTTCTATTAACCAGAAAGCCCTGAGTTCCAAGAACACAGCAGCTGCGAAGGACTAGCCAAGAAGAGCGCAAAAGTACCACAACATGCCTGCCTCCACAGCTTTTTCCTTGGGGACATGCCTAATTCCTGGCTGATTTGCCTTTCTCGTCTTAGGGTTGGGGTTCGGCCTAGGGCTAGGATTTTAAAAAGCAGGAAGCCCTGAGTTCCAGGCACACTGGAGCTGTGAAAGGCATCCAAAAGGGAGTGCAAAAGTGCCACAACATGGCTGCTTTCACGGCTTTTTCCTTGGCAAGAAGCCTAACATCAGGCTGATTTACTTTCCCAGGGTTACTGTTAGGCTTAGGCCTAGGGCTAGGATTTTTGAAACTAGGAAGCCCTGGGCTCCAGGCACACTGCAGCTGTTCAAGGCATCCCAAGGGGAGTACAAAAGTGCAACAACATGGCAGCTTTCACAGCTTTTTCCTTGGCACCATCCCTATACCTAGGCTGATTTATCTGCCTAGGGTTAGGGTTAGGGTTCAGCCTAGGGCTTGGATTTCTTTAACCAGGAAGCCCTGAGTTCCAGGCTTACTTCATCTGCCAAAGGCATCCCAAAGGGAGTGCAGAAGTGCCACAACATGGCTGCTTTCACGGCTTTTCCCTTAGGAAGAACCCTAATACCCGGCTGATTTACCTTCCTAGGGTTACTGTTAGGCTTAGGCCTAGGACTTTTAAAACCAGGAAGCCCTGGGCTCCAGGCACACTGCAGCTGCAAAAGGCATCCCAAGGGGAGCGCAAAAGTGACGCAACTTGGCTGCCACCACTGATATTTCCATGAGACCATCCCGAACCATAGGCTGATTTTCCTTCCTAGGCTTAAGGTTTGAGTTACGCCTAGGGTAAGGGTTCTATTAACCAGAAAGCCCTGAGTTCCAAGAACACAGCAGCTGCGAAGGACTAGCCAAGAAGAGCGCAAAAGTACCACAACATGCCTGCCTCCACAGCTTTTTCCTTGGGGACATGCCTAATTCCTGGCTGATTTGCCTTTCTCGTCTTAGGGTTGGGGTTCGGCCTAGGGCTAGGATTTTAAAAAGCAGGAAGCCCTGAGTTCCAGGCACACTGGAGCTGTGAAAGGCATCCAAAAGGGAGTGCAAAAGTGCCACAACATGGCTGCTTTCACGGCTTTTTCCTTGGCAAGAAGCCTAACATCAGGCTGATTTACTTTCCCAGGGTTACTGTTAGGCTTAGGCCTAGGGCTAGGATTTTTGAAACTAGGAAGCCCTGGGCTCCAGGCACACTGCAGCTGTTCAAGGCATCCCAAGGGGAGTACAAAAGTGCAACAACATGGCAGCTTTCACAGCTTTTTCCTTGGCACCATCCCTATACCTAGGCTGATTTATCTGCCTAGGGTTAGGGTTAGGGTTCAGCCTAGGGCTTGGATTTCTTTAACCAGGAAGCCCTGAGTTCCAGGCTTACTTCATCTGCCAAAGGCATCCCAAAGGGAGTGCAGAAGTGCCACAACATGGCTGCTTTCACGGCTTTTCCCTTAGGAAGAACCCTAATACCCGGCTGATTTACCTTCCTAGGGTTACTGTTAGGCTTAGGCCTAGGACTTTTAAAACCAGGAAGCCCTGGGCTCCAGGCACACTGCAGCTGCAAAAGGCATCCCAAGGGGAGCGCAAAAGTGACGCAACTTGGCTGCCACCACTGATATTTCCATGAGACCATCCCGAACCATAGGCTGATTTTCCTTCCTAGGGTTAAGGTTTGAGTTACGCCTAGGGTAAGGGTTCTATTAACCAGAAAGCCCTGAGTTCCAAGAACACAGCAGCTGCGAAGGACTAGCCAAGAAGAGCGCAAAAGTACCACAACATGCCTGCCTCCACAGCTTTTTCCTTGGGGACATGCCTAATTCCTGGCTGATTTGCCTTTCTCGTCTTAGGGTTGGGGTTCGGCCTAGGGCTAGGATTTTAAAAAGCAGGAAGCCCTGAGTTCCAGGCACACTGGAGCTGTGAAAGGCATCCAAAAGGGAGTGCAAAAGTGCCACAACATGGCTGCTTTCACGGCTTTTTCCTTGGCAAGAAGCCTAACATCAGGCTGATTTACTTTCCCAGGGTTACTGTTAGGCTTAGGCCTAGGGCTAGGATTTTTGAAACTAGGAAGCCCTGGGCTCCAGGCACACTGCAGCTGTTCAAGGCATCCCAAGGGGAGTACAAAAGTGCAACAACATGGCAGCTTTCACAGCTTTTTCCTTGGCACCATCCCTATACCTAGGCTGATTTATCTGCCTAGGGTTAGGGTTAGGGTTCAGCCTAGGGCTTGGATTTCTTTAACCAGGAAGCCCTGAGTTCCAGGCTTACTTCATCTGCCAAAGGCATCCCAAAGGGAGTGCAGAAGTGCCACAACATGGCTGCTTTCACGGCTTTTCCCTTAGGAAGAACCCTAATACCCGGCTGATTTACCTTCCTAGGGTTACTGTTAGGCTTAGGCCTAGGACTTTTAAAACCAGGAAGCCCTGGGCTCCAGGCACACTGCAGCTGCAAAAGGCATCCCAAGGGGAGCGCAAAAGTGACGCAACTTGGCTGCCACCACTGATATTTCCATGAGACCATCCCGAACCATAGGCTGATTTTCCTTCCTAGGGTTAAGGTTTGAGTTACGCCTAGGGTAAGGGTTCTATTAACCAGAAAGCCCTGAGTTCCAAGAACACAGCAGCTGCGAAGGACTAGCCAAGAAGAGCGCAAAAGTACCACAACATGCCTGCCTCCACAGCTTTTTCCTTGGGGACATGCCTAATTCCTGGCTGATTTGCCTTTCTCGTCTTAGGGTTGGGGTTCGGCCTAGGGCTAGGATTTTAAAAAGCAGGAAGCCCTGAGTTCCAGGCACACTGGAGCTGTGAAAGGCATCCAAAAGGGAGTGCAAAAGTGCCACAACATGGCTGCTTTCACGGCTTTTTCCTTGGCAAGAAGCCTAACACATGCATGATTTACTTTCCCAGGGTTACTGTTAGGCTTAGGCCTAGGGCTAGGATTTTTGAAACTAGGAAGCCCTGGGCTCCAGGCACACTGCAGCTGTTCAAGGCATCCCAAGGGGAGTACAAAAGTGCAACAACATGGCATCTTTCACAGCTTTTTCCTTGGCACCATCCCTATACCTAGGCTGATTTATCTGCCTAGGGTTAGGGTTAGGGTTCAGCCTAGGGCTTGGATTTCTTTAACCAGGAAGCCCTGAGTTCCAGGCTTACTTCATCTGCCAAAGGCATCCCAAAGGGAGTGCAGAAGTGCCACAACATGGCTGCTTTCACGGCTTTTCCCTTAGGAAGAACCCTAATACCCGGCTGATTTACCTTCCTAGGGTTACTGTTAGGCTTAGGCCTAGGACTTTTAAAACCAGGAAGCCCTGGGCTCCAGGCACACTGCAGCTGCAAAAGGCATCCCAAGGGGAGCGCAAAAGTGACGCAACTTGGCTGCCACCACTGATATTTCCATGAGACCATCCCGAACCATAGGCTGATTTTCCTTCCTAGGGTTAAGGTTTGAGTTACACCTAGGGTAAGGGTTCTATTAACCAGAAAGCCCTGAGTTCCAAGAACACAGCAGCTGCGAAGGACTAGCCAAGAAGAGCGCAAAAGTACCACAACATGCCTGCCTCCACAGCTTTTTCCTTGGGGACATGCCTAATTCCTGGCTGATTTGCCTTTCTCGTCTTAGGGTTGGGGTTCGGCCTAGGGCTAGGATTTTAAAAAGCAGGAAGCCCTGAGTTCCAGGCACACTGGAGCTGTGAAAGGCATCCAAAAGGGAGTGCAAAAGTGCCACAACATGGCTGCTTTCACGGCTTTTTCCTTGGCAAGAAGCCTAACATCAGGCTGATTTACTTTCCCAGGGTTACTGTTAGGCTTAGGCCTAGGGCTAGGATTTTTGAAACTAGGAAGCCCTGGGCTCCAGGCACACTGCAGCTGTTCAAGGCATCCCAAGGGGAGTACAAAAGTGCAACAACATGGCAGCTTTCACAGCTTTTTCCTTGGCACCATCCCTATACCTAGGCTGATTTATCTGCCTAGGGTTAGGGTTAGGGTTCAGCCTAGGGCTTGGATTTCTTTAACCAGGAAGCCCTGAGTTCCAGGCTTACTTCATCTGCCAAAGGCATCCCAAAGGGAGTGCAGAAGTGCCACAACATGGCTGCTTTCACGGCTTTTCCCTTAGGAAGAACCCTAATACCCGGCTGATTTACCTTCCTAGGGTTACTGTTAGGCTTAGGCCTAGGACTTTTAAAACCAGGAAGCCCTGGGCTCCAGGCACACTGCAGCTGCAAAAGGCATCCCAAGGGGAGCGCAAAAGTGACGCAACTTGGCTGCCACCACTGATATTTCCATGAGACCATCCCGAACCATAGGCTGATTTTCCTTCCTAGGGTTAAGGTTTGAGTTACGCCTAGGGTAAGGGTTCTATTAACCAGAAAGCCCTGAGTTCCAAGAACACAGCAGCTGCGAAGGACTAGCCAAGAAGAGCGCAAAAGTACCACAACATGCCTGCCTCCACAGCTTTTTCCTTGGGGACATGCCTAATTCCTGGCTGATTTGCCTTTCTCGTCTTAGGGTTGGGGTTCGGCCTAGGGCTAGGATTTTTAAAAGCAGGAAGCCCTGAGTTCCAGGCACACTGCAGCTGTGAAAGGCATCCAAAAGGGAGTGCAAAAGTGCCACAACATGGCTGCTTTCACGGCTTTTTCCTTGGCAAGAAGCCTAACATCAGGCTGATTTACTTTCCCAGGGTTACTGTTAGGCTTAGGCCTAGGGCTAGGATTTTTGAAACTAGGAAGCCCTGGGCTCCAGGCACACTGCAGCTGTTCAAGGCATCCCAAGGGGAGTACAAAAGTGCAACAACATGGCATCTTTCACAGCTTTTTCCTTGGCACCATCCCTATACCTAGGCTGATTTATCTGCCTAGGGTTAGGGTTAGGGTTCAGCCTAGGGCTTGGATTTCTTTAACCAGGAAGCCCTGAGTTCCAGGCTTACTTCATCTGCCAAAGGCATCCCAAAGGGAGTGCAGAAGTGCCACAACATGGCTGCTTTCACGGCTTTTCCCTTAGGAAGAACCCTAATGCCCGGCTGATTTACCTTCCTAGGGTTACTGTTAGGCTTAGGCCTAGGACTTTTAAAACCAGGAAGCCCTGGGCTCCAGGCACACTGCAGCTGCAAAAGGCATCCCAAGGGGAGCGCAAAAGTGACGCAACTTGGCTGCCACCACTGATATTTCCATGAGACCATCCCGAACCATAGGCTGATTTTCCTTCCTAGGGTTAAGGTTTGAGTTACACCTAGGGTAAGGGTTCTATTAACCAGAAAGCCCTGAGTTCCAAGAACACAGCAGCTGCGAAGGACTAGCCAAGAAGAGCGCAAAAGTACCACAACATGCCTGCCTCCACAGCTTTTTCCTTGGGGACATGCCTAATTCCAGGCTGATTTGCCTCTCTCGTCTTAGGGTTGGGGTTCGGCCTAGGGCTAGGATTTTTAAAAGCAGGAAGCCCTGAGTTCCAGGCACACTGGAGCTGTGAAAGGCATCCAAAAGGGAGTGCAAAAGTGCCACAACATGGCTGCTTTCATGGCTTTTTCCTTGGCAAGACGCCTAACACCAGGCTGATTTACCTTCCCAGGGTTACTGTTAGGCTTAGGCCTAGGGCTAGGATTTTTGAAACTAGGAAGCCCTGGGCTCCAGGCACACTGCAGCTGTTCAAGGCATCCCAAGGGGAGTACAAAAGTGCAACAACATGGCATCTTTCACAGCTTTTTCCTTGGCACCATCCCTATACCTAGGCTGATTTATCTGCCTAGGGTTAGGGTTAGGGTTCAGCCTAGGGCTTGGATTTCTTTAACCAGGAAGCCCTGAGTTCCAGGCTTACTTCATCTGCCAAAGGCATCCCAAAGGGAGTGCAGAAGTGCCACAACATGGCTGCTTTCACGGCTTTTCCCTTAGGAAGAACCCTAATACCCGGCTGATTTACCTTCCTAGGGTTACTGTTAGGCTTAGGCCTAGGACTTTTAAAACCAGGAAGCCCTGGGCTCCAGGCACACTGCAGCTGCGAAAGGCATCCCAAGGGGAGCGCAAAAGTGACGCAACTTGGCTGCCACCACTGATATTTCCATGAGACCATCCCGAATCATAGGCTGATTTTCCTTCCTAGGGTTAAGGTTTGAGTTACGCCTAGGGTAAGGGTTCTATTAACCAGAAAGCCCTGAGTTCCAAGAACACAGCAGCTGCGAAGGACTAGCCAAGAAGAGCGCAAAAGTACCACAACATGCCTGCCTCCACAGCTTTTTCCTTGGGGACATGCCTAATTCCTGGCTGATTTGCCTTTCTCGTCTTAGGGTTGGGGTTCGGCCTAGGGCTAGGATTTTTAAAAGCAGGAAGCCCTGAGTTCCAGGCACACTGGAGCTGTGAAAGGCATCCAAAAGGGAGTGCAAAAGTGCCACAACATGGCTGCTTTCACGGCTTTTTCCTTGGCAAGAAGCCTAACCCAGGCTGATTTACTTTCCCAGGGTTACTGTTAGGCTTAGGCCTAGGGCTAGGATTTTTGAAACTAGGAAGCCCTGGGCTCCAGGCACACTGCAGCTGTTCAAGGCATCCCAAGGGGAGTACAAAAGTGCAACAACATGGCAGCTTTCACAGCTTTTTCCTTGGCACCATCCCTATACCTAGGCTGATTTATCTGCCTAGGGTTAGGGTTAGGGTTCAGCCTAGGGCTTGGATTTCTTTAACAAGGAAGCCCTGAGTTCCAGGCTTACTTCATCTGCCAAAGGCATCCCAAAGGGAGTGCAGAAGTGCCACATCATGGCTGCTCTCACGGCTTTTTCCTTGGCAAGAAGCCTAACATCAGGCTGATTTACTTTCCCAGGGTTACTGTTAGGCTTAGGCCTAGGGCTAGGATTTTTGAAACTAGGAAGCCCTGGGCTCCAGGCACACTGCAGCTGTTCAAGGCATCCCAAGGGGAGTGCAAAAGTGCAACAACATGGCAGCTTTCACAGCTTTTTCCTTGGCACCATCCCTATACCTAGGCTGATTTATCTGCCTAGGGTTAGGGTTAGGGTTCAGCCTAGGGCTTGGATTTCTTTAACCAGGAAGCCCTGAGTTCCAGGCTTACTTCATCTGCCAAAGGCATCCCAAAGGGAGTGCAGAAGTGCCACAACATGGCTGCTTTCACGGCTTTTCCCTTAGGAAGAACCCTAATACCCGGCTGATTTACCTTCCTAGGGTTACTGTTAGGCTTAGGCCTAGGACTTTTAAAACCAGGAAGCCCTGGGCTCCAGGCACACTGCAGCTGCAAAAGGCATCCCAAGGGGAGCGCAAAAGTGACGCAACTTGGCTGCCACCACTGATATTTCCATGAGACCATCCCGAACCATAGGCTGATTTTCCTTCCTAGGGTTAAGGTTTGAGTTACGCCTAGGGTAAGGGTTCTATTAACCAGAAAGCCCTGAGTTCCAAGAACACAGCAGCTGCGAAGGACTAGCCAAGAAGAGCGCAAAAGTACCACAACATGCCTGCCTCCACAGCTTTTTCCTTGTGGACATGCCTAATTCCTGGCTGATTTGCCTTTCTCGTCTTAGGGTTGGGGTTCGGCCTAGGGCTAGGATTTTTAAAAGCAGGAAGCCCTGAGTTCCAGGCACACTGGAGCTGTGAAAGGCATCCAAAAGGGAGTGCAAAAGTGCCACAACATGGCTGCTTTCACGGCTTTTTCCTTGGCAAGAAGCCTAACACATGCATGATTTACTTTCCCAGGGTTACTGTTAGGCTTAGGCCTAGGGCTAGGATTTTTGAAACTAGGAAGCCCTTAGCTCCAGGCACACTGCAGCTGTTCAAGGCATCCCAAGGGGAGTACAAAAGTGCAACAACATGGCAGCTTTCACAGCTTTTTCCTTGGCACCATCCCTATACCTAGGCTGATTTATCTGCCTAGGGTTAGGGTTAGGGTTCAGCCTAGGGCTTGGATTTCTTTAACCAGGAAGCCCTGAGTTCCAGGCTTACTTCATCTGCCAAAGGCATCCCAAAGGGAGTGCAGAAGTGCCACAACATGGCTGCTTTCATGGCTTTTCCCTTAGGAAGAACCCTAATACCCGGCTGATTTACCTTCCTAGGGTTACTGTTAGGCTTAGGCCTAGGACTTTTAAAACCAGGAAGCCCTGGGCTCCAGGCACACTGCAGCTGCGAAAGGCATCCCAAGGGGAGCGCAAAAGTGACGCAACTTGGCTGCCACCACTGATATTTCCATGAGACCATCCCGAACCATAGGCTGATTTTCCTTCCTAGGCTTAAGGTTTGAGTTACGCCTAGGGTAAGGGTCTATTAACCAGAAAGCCCTGAGTTCCAAGAACACAGCAGCTGCGAAGGACTAGCCAAGAAGAGCGCAAAAGTACCACAACATGCCTGCCTCCACAGCTTTTTCCTTGGGGACATGCCTAATTCCTGGCTGATTTGCCTTTCTCGTCTTAGGGTTGGGGTTCGGCCTAGGGCTAGGATTTTTAAAAGCAGGAAGCCCTGAGTTCCAGGCACACTGGAGCTGTGAAAGGCATCCAAAAGGGAGTGCAAAAGTGCCACAACATGGCTGCTTTCACGGCTTTTTCCTTGGCAAGAAGCCTAACACATGGATGATTTACTTTCCCAGGGTTACTATTAGGCTTAGGCCTAGGGCTAGGATTTTTGAAACTAGGAAGCCCTTAGCTCCAGGCACACTGCAGCTGTTCAAGGCATCCCAAGGGGAGTACAAAAGTGCAACAACATGGCAGCTTTCACAGCTTTTTCCTTGGCACAATCCCTATACCTAGGCTGATTTATCTGCCTAGGGTTAGGGTTAGGGTTCAGCCTAGGGCTTGGATTTCTTTAACCAGGAAGCCCTGAGTTCCAGGCTTACTTCATCTGCCAAAGGCATCCCAAAGGGAGTGCAGAAGTGCCACAACATGGCTGCTCTCACGGCTTTTTCCTTGGCAAGAAGCCTAACATCAGGCTGATTTACTTTCCCAGGGTTACTGTGAGGCTTAGGCCTAGGGCTAGGATTTTTGAAACTAGGAAGCCCTGGGCTCCAGGCACACTGCAGCTGTTCAAGGCATCCCAAGGGTAGTACAAAAGTGAAACAACATGGCATCTTTCACAGCTTTTTCCTTGGCACCATCCCTATACCTAGGCTGATTTATCTGCCTAGGGTTAGGGTTAGGGTTCAGCCTAGGGCTTGGATTTCTTTAACCAGGAAGCCCTGAGTTCCAGGCTTACTTCATCTGCCAAAGGCATCCCAAAGGGAGTGCAGAAGTGCCACAACATGGCTGCTTTCACGGCTTTTCCCTTAGGAAGAACCCTAATACCCGGCTGATTTACCTTCCTAGGGTTACTGTTAGGCTTAGGCCTAGGACTTTTAAAACCAGGAAGCCCTGGGCTCCAGGCACACTGCAGCTGCAAAAGGCATCCCAAGGGGAGCGCAAAAGTGACGCAACTTGGCTGCCACCACTGATATTTCCATGAGACCATCCCGAACCATAGCCTGATTTTCCTTCCTAGGGTTAAGGTTTGAGTTACGCCTAGGGTAAGGGTTCTATTAACCAGAAAGCCCTGAGTTCCAAGAACACAGCAGCTGCGAAGGACTAGCCAAGAAGAGCGCAAAAGTAGCACAACATGCCTGCCTCCACAGCTTTTTCCTTGTGGACATGCCTAATTCCTGGCTGATTTGCCTTTCTCGTCTTAGGGTTGGGGTTCGGCCTAGGGCTAGGATTTTTAAAAGCAGGAAGCCCTGAGTTCCAGGCACACTGGAGCTGTGAAAGGCATCCAAAAGGGAGTGCAAAAGTGCCACAACATGGCTGCTTTCACGGCTTTTTCCTTGGCAAGAAGCCTAACACATGCATGATTTACTTTCCCAGGGTTACTGTTAGGCTTAGGCCTAGGGCTAGGATTTTTGAAACTAGGAAGCCCTGGGCTCCAGGCACACTGCAGCTGTTCAAGGCATCCCAAGGGGAGTACAAAAGTGAAACAACATGGCATCTTTCACAGCTTTTTCCTTGGCACCATCCCTATACCTAGGCTGATTTATCTGCCTAGGGTTAGGGTTAGGGTTCAGCCTAGGGCTTGGATTTCTTTAACCAGGAAGCCCTGAGTTCCAGGCTTACTTCATCTGCCAAAGGCATCCCAAAGGGAGTGCAGAAGTGCCACAACATGGCTGCTTTCACGGCTTTTCCCTTAGGAAGAACCCTAATACCCGGCTGATTTACCTTCCTAGGGTTACTGTTAGGCTTAGGCCTAGGACTTTTAAAACCAGGAAGCCCTGGGCTCCAGGCACACTGCAGCTGCAAAAGGCATCCCAAGGGGAGCGCAAAAGTGACGCAACTTGGCTGCCACCACTGATATTTCCATGAGACCATCCCGAACCATAGGCTGATTTTCCTTCCTAGGGTTAAGGTTTGAGTTACGCCTAGGGTAAGGGTTCTATTAACCAGAAAGCCCTGAGTTCCAAGAACACAGCAGCTGCGAAGGACTAGCCAAGAAGAGCGCAAAAGTACCACAACATGCCTGCCTCCACAGCTTTTTCCTTGGGGACATGCCTAATTCCTGGCTGATTTGCCTTTCTCGTCTTAGGGTTGGGGTTCGGCCTAGGGCTAGGATTTTTAAAAGCAGGAAGCCCTGAGTTCCAGGCACACTGGAGCTGTGAAAGGCATCCAAAAGGGAGTGCAAAAGTGCCACAACATGGCTGCTTTCACGGCTTTTTCCTTGGCAAGAAGCCTAACATCAGGCTGATTTACTTTCCCAGGGTTACTGTTAGGCTTAGGCCTAGGGCTAGGATTTTTGAAACTAGGAAGCCCTTAGCTCCAGGCACACTGCAGCTGTTCAAGGAATCCCAAGGGGAGTACAAAAGTGCAACAACATGGCAGCTTTCACAGCTTTTTCCTTGGCACCATCCCTATACCTAGGCTGATTTATCTGCCTAGGGTTAGGGTTAGGGTTCAGCCTAGGGCTTGGATTTCTTTAACCAGGAAGCCCTGAGTTCCAGGCTTACTTCATCTGCCAAAGGCATCCCAAAGGGAGTGCAGAAGTGCCACAACATGGCTGCTTTCATGGCTTTTCCCTTAGGAAGAACCCTAATACCCGGCTGATTTACCTTCCTAGGGTTACTGTTAGGCTTAGGCCTAGGACTTTTAAAACCAGGAAGCCCTGGGCTCCAGGCACACTGCAGCTGCAAAAGGCATCCCAAGGGGAGCGCAAAAGTGACGCAACTTGGCTGCCACCACTGATATTTCCATGAGACCATCCCGAACCATAGGCTGATTTTCCTTCCTAGGCTTAAGGTTTGAGTTACGCCTAGGGTAAGGGTCTATTAACCAGAAAGCCCTGAGTTCCAAGAACACAGCAGCTGCGAAGGACTAGCCAAGAAGAGCGCAAAAGTACTACATGCCTGCCTCCACAGCTTTTTCCTTGGGGACATGCCTAATTCCTGGCTGATTTGCCTTTCTCGTCTTAGGGTTGGGGTTCGGCCTAGGGCTAGGATTTTAAAAAGCAGGAAGCCCTGAGTTCCAGGCACACTGGAGCTGTGAAAGGCATCCAAAAGGGAGTGCAAAAGTGCCACAACATGGCTGCTTTCACGGCTTTTTCCTTGGCAAGAAGCCTAACATCAGGCTGATTTACTTTCCCAGGGTTACTGTTAGGCTTAGGCCTAGGGCTAGGATTTTTGAAACTAGGAAGCCCTGGGCTCCAGGCACACTGCAGCTGTTCAAGGCATCCCAAGGGGAGTACAAAAGTGCAACAACATGGCAGCTTTCACAGCTTTTTCCTTGGCACCATCCCTATACCTAGGCTGATTTATCTGCCTAGGGTTAGGGTTAGGGTTCAGCCTAGGGCTTGGATTTCTTTAACCAGGAAGCCCTGAGTTCCAGGCTTACTTCATCTGCCAAAGGCATCCCAAAGGGAGTGCAGAAGTGCCACAACATGGCTGCTCTCACGGCTTTTTCCTTGGCAAGAAGCCTAACATCAGGCTGATTTACTTTCCCAGGGTTACTGTTAGGCTTAGGCCTAGGGCTAGGATTTTTGAAACTAGGAAGCCCTTAGCTCCAGGCACACTGCAGCTGTTCAAGGCATCCCAAGGGGAGTACAAAAGTGCAACAACATGGCAGCTTTCACAGCTTTTTCCTTGGCACCATCCCTATACCTAGGCTGGTTTATCTGCCTAGGGTTAGGGTTAGGGTTCAGCCTAGGGCTTGAATTTTTTTAACCAGGAAGCCCTGAGTTCCAGGCTTGCTTCATCTGCCAAAGGCATCCCAAAGGGAGTGCAGAAGTGCCACAACATGGCTGCTTTCACGGCTTTTCCCTTAGGAAGAACCCTAATACCCGGCTGATTTACCTTCCTAGGGTTACTGTTAGGCTTAGGCCTAGGACTTTTAAAACCAGGAAGCCCTGGGCTCCAGGCACACTGCAGCTGCGAAAGGCATCCCAAGGGGAGCGCAAAAGTGACGCAACTTGGCTGCCACCACTGATATTTCCATGAGACCATCCCGAACCATAGGCTGATTTTCCTTCCTAGGCTTAAGGTTTGAGTTACGCCTAGGGTAAGGGTTCTATTAACCAGAAAGCCCTGAGTTCCAAGAACACAGCAGCTGCGAAGGACTAGCCAAGAAGAGCGCAAAAGTACCACAACATGCCTGCCTCCACAGCTTTTTCCTTGGGGACATGCCTAATTCCTGGCTGATTTGCCTTTCTCGTCTTAGGGTTGGGGTTCGGCCTAGGGCTAGGATTTTTAAAAGCAGGAAGCCCTGAGTTCCAGGCACACTGGAGCTGTGAAAGGCATCCAAAAGGGAGTGCAAAAGTGCCACAACATGGCTGCTTTCACGGCTTTTTCCTTGGCAAGAAGCCTAACATCAGGCTGATTTACTTTCCCAGGGTTACTGTTAGGCTTAGGCCTAGGGCTAGGATTTTTGAAACTAGGAAGCCCTGGGCTCCAGGCACACTGCAGCTGTTCAAGGCATCCCAAGGGGAGTACAAAAGTGCAACAACATGGCAGCTTTCACAGCTTTTTCCTTGGCACCATCCCTATACCTAAGCTGATTTATCTGCCTAGGGTTAGGGTTAGGGTTCAGCCTAGGGCTTGGATTTCTTTAACCAGGAAGCCCTGAGTTCCAGGCTTACTTCATCTGCCAAAGGCATCCCAAAGGGAGTGCAGAAGTGCCACAACATGGCTGCTTTCACGGCTTTTCCCTTAGGAAGAACCCTAATACCCGGCTGATTTACCTTCCTAGGGTTACTGTTAGGCTTAGGCCTAGGACTTTTAAAACCAGGAAGCCCTGGGCTCCAGGCACACTGCAGCTGCAAAAGGCATCCCAAGGGGAGCGCAAAAGTGACGCAACTTGGCTGCCACCACTGATATTTCCATGAGACCATCCCGAACCATAGGCTGATTTTCCTTCCTAGGGTTAAGGTTTGAGTTACGCCTAGGGTAAGGGTTCTATTAACCAGAAAGCCCTGAGTTCCAAGAACACAGCAGCTGCGAAGGACTAGCCAAGAAGAGCGCAAAAGTACCACAACATGCCTGCCTCCACAGCTTTTTCCTTGGGGACATGCCTAATTCCTGGCTGATTTGCCTTTCTCGTCTTAGGGTTGGGGTTCGGCCTAGGGCTAGGATTTTAAAAAGCAGGAAGCCCTGAGTTCCAGGCACACTGGAGCTGTGAAAGGCATCCAAAAGGGAGTGCAAAAGTGCCACAACATGGCTGCTTTCACGGCTTTTTCCTTGGCAAGAAGCCTAACATCAGGCTGATTTACTTTCCCAGGGTTACTGTTAGGCTTAGGCCTAGGGCTAGGATTTTTGAAACTAGGAAGCCCTGGGCTCCAGGCACACTGCAGCTGTTCAAGGCATCCCAAGGGGAGTACAAAAGTGCAACAACATGGCAGCTTTCACAGCTTTTTCCTTGGCACCATCCCTATACCTAGGCTGATTTATCTGCCTAGGGTTAGGGTTAGGGTTCAGCCTAGGGCTTGGATTTCTTTAACCAGGAAGCCCTGAGTTCCAGGCTTACTTCATCTGCCAAAGGCATCCCAAAGGGAGTGCAGAAGTGCCACAACATGGCTGCTTTCACGGCTTTTCCCTTAGGAAGAACCCTAATACCCGGCTGATTTACCTTCCTAGGGTTACTGTTAGGCTTAGGCCTAGGACTTTTAAAACCAGGAAGCCCTGGGCTCCAGGCACACTGCAGCTGCAAAAGGCATCCCAAGGGGAGCGCAAAAGTGACGCAACTTGGCTGCCACCACTGATATTTCCATGAGACCATCCCGAACCATAGGCTGATTTTCCTTCCTAGGGTTAAGGTTTGAGTTACGCCTAGGGTAAGGGTTCTATTAACCAGAAAGCCCTGAGTTCCAAGAACACAGCAGCTGCGAAGGACTAGCCAAGAAGAGCGCAAAAGTACCACAACATGCCTGCCTCCACAGCTTTTTCCTTGGGGACATGCCTAATTCCTGGCTGATTTGCCTTTCTCGTCTTAGGGTTGGGGTTTGGCCTAGGGCTAGGATTTTAAAAAGCAGGAAGCCCTGAGTTCCAGGCACACTGGAGCTGTGAAAGGCATCCAAAAGGGAGTGCAAAAGTGCCACAACATGGCTGCTTTCACGGCTTTTTCCTTGGCAAGAAGCCTAACATCAGGCTGATTTACTTTCCCAGGGTTACTGTTAGGCTTAGGCCTAGGGCTAGGATTTTTGAAACTAGGAAGCCCTGGGCTCCAGGCACACTGCAGCTGTTCAAGGCATCCCAAGGGGAGTACAAAAGTGCAACAACATGGCAGCTTTCACAGCTTTTTCCTTGGCACCATCCCTATACCTAGGCTGATTTATCTGCCTAGGGTTAGGGTTAGGGTTCAGCCTAGGGCTTGGATTTCTTTAACCAGGAAGCCCTGAGTTCCAGGCTTACTTCATCTGCCAAAGGCATCCCAAAGGGAGTGCAGAAGTGCCACAACATGGCTGCTTTCACGGCTTTTCCCTTAGGAAGAACCCTAATACCCGGCTGATTTACCTTCCTAGGGTTACTGTTAGGCTTAGGCCTAGGACTTTTAAAACCAGGAAGCCCTGGGCTCCAGGCACACTGCAGCTGCAAAAGGCATCCCAAGGGGAGCGCAAAAGTGACGCAACTTGGCTGCCACCACTGATATTTCCATGAGACCATCCCGAACCATAGGCTGATTTTCCTTCCTAGGGTTAAGGTTTGAGTTACGCCTAGGGTAAGGGTTCTATTAACCAGAAAGCCCTGAGTTCCAAGAACACAGCAACTGCGAAGGACTAGCCAAGAAGAGCGCAAAAGTACCACAACATGCCTGCCTCCACAGCTTTTTCCTTGGGGACATGCCTAATTCCTGGCTGATTTGCCTTTCTCGTCTTAGGGTTGGGGTTCGGCCTAGGGCTAGGATTTTAAAAAGCAGGAAGCCCTGAGTTCCAGGCACACTGGAGCTGTGAAAGGCATCCAAAAGGGAGTGCAAAAGTGCCACAACATGGCTGCTTTCACGGCTTTTTCCTTGGCAAGAAGCCTAACATCAGGCTGATTTACTTTCCCAGGGTTACTGTTAGGCTTAGGCCTAGGGCTAGGATTTTTGAAACTAGGAAGCCCTTAGCTCCAGGCACACTGCAGCTGTTCAAGGCATCCCAAGGGGAGTACAAAAGTGCAACAACATGGCAGCTTTCACAGCTTTTTCCTTGGCACCATCCCTATACCTAAGCTGATTTATCTGCCTAGGGTTAGGGTTAGGGTTCAGCCTAGGGCTTGGATTTCTTTAACCAGGAAGCCCTGAGTTCCAGGCTTACTTCATCTGCCAAAGGCATCCCAAAGGGAGTGCAGAAGTGCCACAACATGGCTGCTTTCACGGCTTTTCCCTTAGGAAGAACCCTAATACCCGGCTGATTTACCTTCCTAGGGTTACTGTTAGGCTTAGGCCTAGGACTTTTAAAACCAGGAAGCCCTGGGCTCCAGGCACACTGCAGCTGCAAAAGGCATCCCAAGGGGAGCGCAAAAGTGACGCAACTTGGCTGCCACCACTGATATTTCCATGAGACCATCCCGAACCATAGGCTGATTTTCCTTCCTAGGGTTAAGGTTTGAGTTACGCCTAGGGTAAGGGTTCTATTAACCAGAAAGCCCTGAGTTCCAAGAACACAGCAGCTGCGAAGGACTAGCCAAGAAGAGCGCAAAAGTACCACAACATGCCTGCCTCCACAGCTTTTTCCTTGGGGACATGCCTAATTCCTGGCTGATTTGCCTTTCTCGTCTTAGGGTTGGGGTTCGGCCTAGGGCTAGGATTTTAAAAAGCAGGAAGCCCTGAGTTCCAGGCACACTGGAGCTGTGAAAGGCATCCAAAAGGGAGTGCAAAAGTGCCACAACATGGCTGCTTTCACGGCTTTTTCCTTGGCAAGAAGCCTAACATCAGGCTGATTTACTTTCCCAGGGTTACTGTTAGGCTTAGGCCTAGGGCTAGGATTTTTGAAACTAGGAAGCCCTGGGCTCCAGGCACACTGCAGCTGTTCAAGGCATCCCAAGGGGAGTACAAAAGTGCAACAACATGGCATCTTTCACAGCTTTTTCCTTGGCACCATCCCTATACCTAGGCTGATTTATCTGCCTAGGGTTAGGGTTAGGGTTCAGCCTAGGGCTTGGATTTCTTTAACCAGGAAGCCCTGAGTTCCAGGCTTACTTCATCTGCCAAAGGCATCCCAAAGGGAGTGCAGAAGTGCCACAACATGGCTGCTTTCACGGCTTTTCCCTTAGGAAGAACCCTAATACCCGGCTGATTTACCTTTCTAGGGTTACTGTTAGGCTTAGGCCTAGGACTTTTAAAACCAGGAAGCCCTGGGCTCCAGGCACACTGCAGCTGCAAAAGGCATCCCAAGGGGAGCGCAAAAGTGACGCAACTTGGCTGCCACCACTGATATTTCCATGAGACCATCCCGAACCATAGGCTGATTTTCCTTCCTAGGGTTAAGGTTTGAGTTACGCCTAGGGTAAGGGTTCTATTAACCAGAAAGCCCTGAGTTCCAAGAACACAGCAGCTGCGAAGGACTAGCCAAGAAGAGCGCAAAAGTACCACAACATGCCTGCCTCCACAGCTTTTTCCTTGGGGACATGCCTAATTCCTGGCTGATTTGCCTTTCTCGTCTTAGGGTTGGGGTTCGGCCTAGGGCTAGGATTTTAAAAAGCAGGAAGCCCTGAGTTCCAGGCACACTGGAGCTGTGAAAGGCATCCAAAAGGGAGTGCAAAAGTGCCACAACATGGCTGCTTTCACGGCTTTTTCCTTGGCAAGAAGCCTAACATCAGGCTGATTTACTTTCCCAGGGTTACTGTTAGGCTTAGGCCTAGGGCTAGGATTTTTGAAACTAGGAAGCCCTGGGCTCCAGGCACACTGCAGCTGTTCAAGGCATCCCAAGGGGAGTACAAAAGTGCAACAACATGGCAGCTTTCACAGCTTTTTCCTTGGCACCATCCCTATACCTAGGCTGATTTATCTGCCTAGGGTTAGGGTTAGGGTTCAGCCTAGGGCTTGGATTTCTTTAACCAGGAAGCCCTGAGTTCCAGGCTTACTTCATCTGCCAAAGGCATCCCAAAGGGAGTGCAGAAGTGCCACAACATGGCTGCTTTCACGGCTTTTCCCTTAGGAAGAACCCTAATACCCGGCTGATTTACCTTCCTAGGGTTACTGTTAGGCTTAGGCCTAGGACTTTTAAAACCAGGAAGCCCTGGGCTCCAGGCACACTGCAGCTGCAAAAGGCATCCCAAGGGGAGCGCAAAAGTGACGCAACTTGGCTGCCACCACTGATATTTCCATGAGACCATCCCGAACCATAGGCTGATTTTCCTTCCTAGGCTTAAGGTTTGAGTTACGCCTAGGGTAAGGGTTCTATTAACCAGAAAGCCCTGAGTTCCAAGAACACAGCAGCTGCGAAGGACTAGCCAAGAAGAGCGCAAAAGTACCACAACATGCCTGCCTCCACAGCTTTTTCCTTGGGGACATGCCTAATTCCTGGCTGATTTGCCTTTCTCGTCTTAGGGTTGCGGTTCGGCCTAGGGCTAGGATTTTTAAAAGCAGGAAGCCCTGAGTTCCAGGCACACTGGAGCTGTGAAAGGCATCCAAAAGGGAGTGCAAAAGTGCCACAACATGGCTGCTTTCACGGCTTTTTCCTTGGCAAGAAGCCTAACATCAGGCTGATTTACTTTCCCAGGGTTACTGTTAGGCTTAGGCCTAGGGCTAGGATTTTTGAAACTAGGAAGCCCTGGGCTCCAGGCACACTGCAGCTGTTCAAGGCATCCCAAGGGGAGTACAAAAGTGCAACAACATGGCATCTTTCACAGCTTTTTCCTTGGCACCATCCCTATACCTAGGCTGATTTATCTGCCTAGGGTTAGGGTTAGGGTTCAGCCTAGGGCTTGGATTTCTTTAACCAGGAAGCCCTGAGTTCCAGGCTTACTTCATCTGCCAAAGGCATCCCAAAGGGAGTGCAGAAGTGCCACAACATGGCTGCTTTCACGGCTTTTCCCTTAGGAAGAACCCTAATACCCGGCTGATTTACCTTTCTAGGGTTACTGTTAGGCTTAGGCCTAGGACTTTTAAAACCAGGAAGCCCTGGGCTCCAGGCACACTGCAGCTGCAAAAGGCATCCCAAGGGGAGCGCAAAAGTGACGCAACTTGGCTGCCACCACTGATATTTCCATGAGACCATCCCGAACCATAGGCTGATTTTCCTTCCTAGGGTTAAGGTTTGAGTTACGCCTAGGGTAAGGGTTCTATTAACCAGAAAGCCCTGAGTTCCAAGAACACAGCAGCTGCGAAGGACTAGCCAAGAAGAGCGCAAAAGTACCACAACATGCCTGCCTCCACAGCTTTTTCCTTGGGGACATGCCTAATTCCTGGCTGATTTGCCTTTCTCGTCTTAGGGTTGGGGTTCGGCCTAGGGCTAGGATTTTAAAAAGCAGGAAGCCCTGAGTTCCAGGCACACTGGAGCTGTGAAAGGCATCCAAAAGGGAGTGCAAAAGTGCCACAACATGGCTGCTTTCACGGCTTTTTCCTTGGCAAGAAGCCTAACATCAGGCTGATTTACTTTCCCAGGGTTACTGTTAGGCTTAGGCCTAGGGCTAGGATTTTTGAAACTAGGAAGCCCTGGGCTCCAGGCACACTGCAGCTGTTCAAGGCATCCCAAGGGGAGTACAAAAGTGCAACAACATGGCAGCTTTCACAGCTTTTTCCTTGGCACCATCCCTATACCTAGGCTGATTTATCTGCCTAGGGTTAGGGTTAGGGTTCAGCCTAGGGCTTGGATTTCTTTAACCAGGAAGCCCTGAGTTCCAGGCTTACTTCATCTGCCAAAGGCATCCCAAAGGGAGTGCAGAAGTGCCACAACATGGCTGCTTTCACGGCTTTTCCCTTAGGAAGAACCCTAATACCCGGCTGATTTACCTTCCTAGGGTTACTGTTAGGCTTAGGCCTAGGACTTTTAAAACCAGGAAGCCCTGGGCTCCAGGCACACTGCAGCTGCAAAAGGCATCCCAAGGGGAGCGCAAAAGTGACGCAACTTGGCTGCCACCACTGATATTTCCATGAGACCATCCCGAACCATAGGCTGATTTTCCTTCCTAGGGTTAAGGTTTGAGTTACGCCTAGGGTAAGGGTTCTATTAACCAGAAAGCCCTGAGTTCCAAGAACACAGCAGCTGCGAAGGACTAGCCAAGAAGAGCGCAAAAGTACCACAACATGCCTGCCTCCACAGCTTTTTCCTTGGGGACATGCCTAATTCCTGGCTGATTTGCCTTTCTCGTCTTAGGGTTGGGGTTTGGCCTAGGGCTAGGATTTTAAAAAGCAGGAAGCCCTGAGTTCCAGGCACACTGGAGCTGTGAAAGGCATCCAAAAGGGAGTGCAAAAGTGCCACAACATGGCTGCTTTCACGGCTTTTTCCTTGGCAAGAAGCCTAACATCAGGCTGATTTACTTTCCCAGGGTTACTGTTAGGCTTAGGCCTAGGGCTAGGATTTTTGAAACTAGGAAGCCCTGGGCTCCAGGCACACTGCAGCTGTTCAAGGCATCCCAAGGGGAGTACAAAAGTGCAACAACATGGCAGCTTTCACAGCTTTTTCCTTGGCACCATCCCTATACCTAGGCTGATTTATCTGCCTAGGGTTAGGGTTAGGGTTCAGCCTAGGGCTTGGATTTCTTTAACCAGGAAGCCCTGAGTTCCAGGCTTACTTCATCTGCCAAAGGCATCCCAAAGGGAGTGCAGAAGTGCCACAACATGGCTGCTTTCACGGCTTTTCCCTTAGGAAGAACCCTAATACCCGGCTGATTTACCTTCCTAGGGTTACTGTTAGGCTTAGGCCTAGGACTTTTAAAACCAGGAAGCCCTGGGCTCCAGGCACACTGCAGCTGCAAAAGGCATCCCAAGGGGAGCGCAAAAGTGACGCAACTTGGCTGCCACCACTGATATTTCCATGAGACCATCCCGAACCATAGGCTGATTTTCCTTCCTAGGGTTAAGGTTTGAGTTACGCCTAGGGTAAGGGTTCTATTAACCAGAAAGCCCTGAGTTCCAAGAACACAGCAACTGCGAAGGACTAGCCAAGAAGAGCGCAAAAGTACCACAACATGCCTGCCTCCACAGCTTTTTCCTTGGGGACATGCCTAATTCCTGGCTGATTTGCCTTTCTCGTCTTAGGGTTGGGGTTCGGCCTAGGGCTAGGATTTTAAAAAGCAGGAAGCCCTGAGTTCCAGGCACACTGGAGCTGTGAAAGGCATCCAAAAGGGAGTGCAAAAGTGCCACAACATGGCTGCTTTCACGGCTTTTTCCTTGGCAAGAAGCCTAACATCAGGCTGATTTACTTTCCCAGGGTTACTGTTAGGCTTAGGCCTAGGGCTAGGATTTTTGAAACTAGGAAGCCCTTAGCTCCAGGCACACTGCAGCTGTTCAAGGCATCCCAAGGGGAGTACAAAAGTGCAACAACATGGCAGCTTTCACAGCTTTTTCCTTGGCACCATCCCTATACCTAAGCTGATTTATCTGCCTAGGGTTAGGGTTAGGGTTCAGCCTAGGGCTTGGATTTCTTTAACCAGGAAGCCCTGAGTTCCAGGCTTACTTCATCTGCCAAAGGCATCCCAAAGGGAGTGCAGAAGTGCCACAACATGGCTGCTTTCACGGCTTTTCCCTTAGGAAGAACCCTAATACCCGGCTGATTTACCTTCCTAGGGTTACTGTTAGGCTTAGGCCTAGGACTTTTAAAACCAGGAAGCCCTGGGCTCCAGGCACACTGCAGCTGCAAAAGGCATCCCAAGGGGAGCGCAAAAGTGACGCAACTTGGCTGCCACCACTGATATTTCCATGAGACCATCCCGAACCATAGGCTGATTTTCCTTCCTAGGGTTAAGGTTTGAGTTACGCCTAGGGTAAGGGTTCTATTAACCAGAAAGCCCTGAGTTCCAAGAACACAGCAGCTGCGAAGGACTAGCCAAGAAGAGCGCAAAAGTACCACAACATGCCTGCCTCCACAGCTTTTTCCTTGGGGACATGCCTAATTCCTGGCTGATTTGCCTTTCTCGTCTTAGGGTTGGGGTTCGGCCTAGGGCTAGGATTTTAAAAAGCAGGAAGCCCTGAGTTCCAGGCACACTGGAGCTGTGAAAGGCATCCAAAAGGGAGTGCAAAAGTGCCACAACATGGCTGCTTTCACGGCTTTTTCCTTGGCAAGAAGCCTAACATCAGGCTGATTTACTTTCCCAGGGTTACTGTTAGGCTTAGGCCTAGGGCTAGGATTTTTGAAACTAGGAAGCCCTGGGCTCCAGGCACACTGCAGCTGTTCAAGGCATCCCAAGGGGAGTACAAAAGTGCAACAACATGGCATCTTTCACAGCTTTTTCCTTGGCACCATCCCTATACCTAGGCTGATTTATCTGCCTAGGGTTAGGGTTAGGGTTCAGCCTAGGGCTTGGATTTCTTTAACCAGGAAGCCCTGAGTTCCAGGCTTACTTCATCTGCCAAAGGCATCCCAAAGGGAGTGCAGAAGTGCCACAACATGGCTGCTTTCACGGCTTTTCCCTTAGGAAGAACCCTAATACCCGGCTGATTTACCTTTCTAGGGTTACTGTTAGGCTTAGGCCTAGGACTTTTAAAACCAGGAAGCCCTGGGCTCCAGGCACACTGCAGCTGCAAAAGGCATCCCAAGGGGAGCGCAAAAGTGACGCAACTTGGCTGCCACCACTGATATTTCCATGAGACCATCCCGAACCATAGGCTGATTTTCCTTCCTAGGGTTAAGGTTTGAGTTACGCCTAGGGTAAGGGTTCTATTAACCAGAAAGCCCTGAGTTCCAAGAACACAGCAGCTGCGAAGGACTAGCCAAGAAGAGCGCAAAAGTACCACAACATGCCTGCCTCCACAGCTTTTTCCTTGGGGACATGCCTAATTCCTGGCTGATTTGCCTTTCTCGTCTTAGGGTTGGGGTTCGGCCTAGGGCTAGGATTTTAAAAAGCAGGAAGCCCTGAGTTCCAGGCACACTGGAGCTGTGAAAGGCATCCAAAAGGGAGTGCAAAAGTGCCACAACATGGCTGCTTTCACGGCTTTTTCCTTGGCAAGAAGCCTAACATCAGGCTGATTTACTTTCCCAGGGTTACTGTTAGGCTTAGGCCTAGGGCTAGGATTTTTGAAACTAGGAAGCCCTGGGCTCCAGGCACACTGCAGCTGTTCAAGGCATCCCAAGGGGAGTACAAAAGTGCAACAACATGGCAGCTTTCACAGCTTTTTCCTTGGCACCATCCCTATACCTAGGCTGATTTATCTGCCTAGGGTTAGGGTTAGGGTTCAGCCTAGGGCTTGGATTTCTTTAACCAGGAAGCCCTGAGTTCCAGGCTTACTTCATCTGCCAAAGGCATCCCAAAGGGAGTGCAGAAGTGCCACAACATGGCTGCTTTCACGGCTTTTCCCTTAGGAAGAACCCTAATACCCGGCTGATTTACCTTCCTAGGGTTACTGTTAGGCTTAGGCCTAGGACTTTTAAAACCAGGAAGCCCTGGGCTCCAGGCACACTGCAGCTGCAAAAGGCATCCCAAGGGGAGCGCAAAAGTGACGCAACTTGGCTGCCACCACTGATATTTCCATGAGACCATCCCGAACCATAGGCTGATTTTCCTTCCTAGGCTTAAGGTTTGAGTTACGCCTAGGGTAAGGGTTCTATTAACCAGAAAGCCCTGAGTTCCAAGAACACAGCAGCTGCGAAGGACTAGCCAAGAAGAGCGCAAAAGTACCACAACATGCCTGCCTCCACAGCTTTTTCCTTGGGGACATGCCTAATTCCTGGCTGATTTGCCTTTCTCGTCTTAGGGTTGCGGTTCGGCCTAGGGCTAGGATTTTTAAAAGCAGGAAGCCCTGAGTTCCAGGCACACTGGAGCTGTGAAAGGCATCCAAAAGGGAGTGCAAAAGTGCCACAACATGGCTGCTTTCACGGCTTTTTCCTTGGCAAGAAGCCTAACATCAGGCTGATTTACTTTCCAGGGTTACTGTTAGGCTTAGGCCTAGGGCTAGGATTTTTGAAACTAGGAAGCCCTGGGCTCCAGGCACACTGCAGCTGTTCAAGGCATCCCAAGGGGAGTACAAAAGTGCAACAACATGGCATCTTTCACAGCTTTTTCCTTGGCACCATCCCTATACCTAGGCTGATTTATCTGCCTAGGGTTAGGGTTAGGGTTCAGCCTAGGGCTTGGATTTCTTTAACCAGGAAGCCCTGAGTTCCAGGCTTACTTCATCTGCCAAAGGCATCCCAAAGGGAGTGCAGAAGTGCCACAACATGGCTGCTTTCACGGCTTTTCCCTTAGGAAGAACCCTAATACCCGGCTGATTTACCTTTCTAGGGTTACTGTTAGGCTTAGGCCTAGGACTTTTAAAACCAGGAAGCCCTGGCTCCAGGCACACTGCAGCTGCAAAAGGCATCCCAAGGGGAGCGCAAAAGTGACGCAACTTGGCTGCCACCACTGATATTTCCATGAGACCATCCCGAACCATAGGCTGATTTTCCTTCCTAGGGTTAAGGTTTGAGTTACGCCTAGGGTAAGGGTTCTATTAACCAGAAAGCCCTGAGTTCCAAGAACACAGCAGCTGCGAAGGACTAGCCAAGAAGAGCGCAAAAGTACCACAACATGCCTGCCTCCACAGCTTTTTCCTTGGGGACATGCCTAATTCCTGGCTGATTTGCCTTTCTCGTCTTAGGGTTGGGGTTCGGCCTAGGGCTAGGATTTTAAAAAGCAGGAAGCCCTGAGTTCCAGGCACACTGGAGCTGTGAAAGGCATCCAAAAGGGAGTGCAAAAGTGCCACAACATGGCTGCTTTCACGGCTTTTTCCTTGGCAAGAAGCCTAACATCAGGCTGATTTACTTTCCCAGGGTTACTGTTAGGCTTAGGCCTAGGGCTAGGATTTTTGAAACTAGGAAGCCCTGGGCTCCAGGCACACTGCAGCTGTTCAAGGCATCCCAAGGGGAGTACAAAAGTGCAACAACATGGCAGCTTTCACAGCTTTTTCCTTGGCACCATCCCTATACCTAGGCTGATTTATCTGCCTAGGGTTAGGGTTAGGGTTCAGCCTAGGGCTTGGATTTCTTTAACCAGGAAGCCCTGAGTTCCAGGCTTACTTCATCTGCCAAAGGCATCCCAAAGGGAGTGCAGAAGTGCCACAACATGGCTGCTTTCACGGCTTTTCCTTAGGAAGAACCCTAATACCCGGCTGATTTACCTTCCTAGGGTTACTGTTAGGCTTAGGCCTAGGACTTTTAAAACCAGGAAGCCCTGGGCTCCAGGCACACTGCAGCTGCAAAAGGCATCCCAAGGGGAGCGCAAAAGTGACGCAACTTGGCTGCCACCACTGATATTTCCATGAGACCATCCCGAACCATAGGCTGATTTTCCTTCCTAGGGTTAAGGTTTGAGTTACGCCTAGGGTAAGGGTTCTATTAACCAGAAAGCCCTGAGTTCCAAGAACACAGCAGCTGCGAAGGACTAGCCAAGAAGAGCGCAAAAGTACCACAACATGCCTGCCTCCACAGCTTTTTCCTTGGGGGACATGCCTAATTCCTGGCTGATTTGCCTTTCTCGTCTTAGGGTTGGGGTTCGGCCTAGGGCTAGGATTTTAAAAAGCAGGAAGCCCTGAGTTCCAGGCACACTGGAGCTGTGAAAGGCATCCAAAAGGGAGTGCAAAAGTGCCACAACATGGCTGCTTTCACGGCTTTTTCCTTGGCAAGAAGCCTAACATCAGGCTGATTTACTTTCCCAGGGTTACTGTTAGGCTTAGGCCTAGGGCTAGGATTTTTGAAACTAGGAAGCCCTTAGCTTCAGGCACACTGCAGCTGTTCAAGGCATCCCAAGGGGAGTACAAAAGTGCAACAACATGGCAGCTTTCACAGCTTTTTCCTTGGCACCATCCCTATACCTAGGCTGATTTATCTGCCTAGGGTTAGGGTTAGGGTTCAGCCTAGGGCTTGGATTTCTTTAACCAGGAAGCCCTGAGTTCCAGGCTTACTTCATCTGCCAAAGGCATCCCAAAGGGAGTGCAGAAGTGCCACAACATGGCTGCTTTCACGGCTTTTCCCTTAGGAAGAACCCTAATACCCGGCTGATTTACCTTCCTAGGGTTACTGTTAGGCTTAGGCCTAGGACTTTTAAAACCAGGAAGCCCTGGGCTCCAGGCACACTGCAGCTGCAAAAGGCATCCAAGGGGAGCGCAAAAGTGACGCAACTTGGCTGCCACCACTGATATTTCCATGAGACCATCCCGAACCATAGGCTGATTTTCCTTCCTAGGGTTAAGGTTTGAGTTACGCCTAGGGTAAGGGTTCTATTAACCAGAAAGCCCTGAGTTCCAAGAACACAGCAGCTGCGAAGGACTAGCCAAGAAGAGCGCAAAAGTACCACAACATGCCTGCCTCCACAGCTTTTTCCTTGGGGACATGCCTAATTCCTGGCTGATTTGCCTTTCTCGTCTTAGGGTTGGGGTTCGGCCTAGGGCTAGGATTTTAAAAAGCAGGAAGCCCTGAGTTCCAGGCACACTGGAGCTGTGAAAGGCATCCAAAAGGGAGTGCAAAAGTGCCACAACATGGCTGCTTTCACGGCTTTTTCCTTGGCAAGAAGCCTAACATCAGGCTGATTTACTTTCCCAGGGTTACTGTTAGGCTTAGGCCTAGGGCTAGGATTTTTGAAACTAGGAAGCCCTGGGCTCCAGGCACACTGCAGCTGTTCAAGGCATCCCAAGGGGAGTACAAAAGTGCAACAACATGGCAGCTTTCACAGCTTTTTCCTTGGCACCATCCCTATACCTAGGCTGATTTATCTGCCTAGGGTTAGGGTTAGGGTTCAGCCTAGGGCTTGGATTTCTTTAACCAGGAAGCCCTGAGTTCCAGGCTTACTTCATCTGCCAAAGGCATCCCAAAAGGAGTGCAGAAGTGCCACAACATGGCTGCTTTCACGGCTTTTCCCTTAGGAAGAACCCTAATACCCGGCTGATTTACCTTCCTAGGGTTACTGTTAGGCTTAGGCCTAGGACTTTTAAAACCAGGAAGCCCTGGGCTCCAGGCACACTGCAGCTGCAAAAGGCATCCCAAGGGGAGCGCAAAAGTGACGCAACTTGGCTGCCACCACTGATATTTCCATGAGACCATCCCGAACCATAGGCTGATTTTCCTTCCTAGGGTTAAGGTTTGAGTTACGCCTAGGGTAAGGGTTCTATTAACCAGAAAGCCCTGAGTTCCAAGAACACAGCAGCTGCGAAGGACTAGCCAAGAAGAGCGCAAAAGTACCACAAC